>NW_025534333.1:0-221172 GCF_020615455.1 Coregonus clupeaformis | reverse complement strand
TTGAGCTCTGTCAGAGTGACCATCATGTTCTTGGTCACCTATATAGACAGTTGTGTGACTTTCCAAATCATCTCCAATCAATTGAATTTACCACAGTTGGACTTGCAATTAAGTTCTAGAAACATCTCAGGCGACGATCAATGGAAACAGGATCCACTTGAGCTCAATTTCCAAGTCTCATAGCAAAGGGTCTGAATACTTATGAAACAAGGTATTTCTGCTGCTTTTTTTTTTAATACATTTGCAAAAATGTCTAAGAACCTGTTTTCACTTTGTCATTATGAGGTATTATTGTGTAGATTGATGAGGATTTTTTATTTAATTCATTTCAGAAGAAGGCTGTAACGTAACAAATTGTGGAAAAATCAAAGGGGGTCTGAGTACTTTCTTAATGCACTGTACATATCCAAAAAGTGGACCTAGAAGTTTGTCCTTAAATATCTATTGGGAGCCAATCTGGACCTTCCGCTAACCTCCTTCATATCGAAAATAGCATCAGATATTTCAACACCATCCAATCCTTTTTCCAGATCCAATTTAGTGTCTTCTGAAAGTAGAGGGAAAATCAAGACCTGACTAGTTCAGTTCTCAGGAGATTCAGAGTTGTAAAGTGTGTTGTAGTAGGAAGAAAATGTTTGGTTTATTTCTACAGGATCCATTTATAATTGTCCTTGTAAATTATGAATTGCATTAAAGGATTAATTTAGCTTCTTAATGTGCCAGGCCAGCAATTTACCAGGTTTTTCACCTTGATCATAGAAGGACTGTTTCAGCCTAGTTAAGCTGTTTGCAGCCTTTGAGGTGGGAAGTTCATCATACTGAGCTTTAAGACCAAATCATTCCTTGTTTACTTCTACTGAGTTATCCAAAAAAGCTTTCCCTCTTCGTGATTAGAGACAGAATTGTGACTTGAATTGCTCTCTCCGAAACAGGGTGGCATTAAAGGAGTGATAACGGGGTTAGGTTTAAGTGTTGAGGATGAGCAGTTGAAATTGAAGATTCCATTGTCTGTGACGCCCTCCGTCTTGGTGAGACGTAGATCCCGGTGTAGAGCGTAGGGAAACAGAGAACTTACATTATCTGTCAGCTGATTTTGATGCATAGTCTCTGCCAGATAAGGTCAAGGTAGGAAGTGTCAGTTATCCCGTGAGAGATTCTGTTCTGTAAATACTACAGTGTTTTAGGTGTGAAGTTTATGGGCCTGTTGCAGCAGTATGTAGGCGTGAGATGCCTAGATGTGACAAGTGTGCAGGAGGGCATGAGATGAAGAAATGTGTGGTATCGGTGGAGAAAGTTCTGTGTGTTAGTTGTGGGGGTGCTAACGGGCTGGAGATCTGAGGTGTCAGGTGAGAGAAAGGCAGATTGAGGTTGCCAGGGTTACAGTAGTACATAACGTGTTGTATGCAGAAGCAGTGAAGAGACTGGTAGAGGAAGATGGGTACAGGGTGAGGGATGTTGAGAGGATTCCTGTGAGTAGGCAGAGACCAAGAGAGAGTGATGGGAAGAATATGTGCTTCAGTAAGGTGGGCATTTTAGCATTTATAGCAATGGTTGTCAATTGTACTGCAGAAATGGATAGAAGGTCCCAGAAAATAGAGGCTGTGGTGGCAGCTTCAGAGAAGTACTTGGGATTGCGAGGATTTACTGCAGAACAGCTGCAGGGGGTGTTGAGTGGTAGTGGTCTGGCGTAGGACTAGATAGGGTTAAATAGTGGAATGGGGTGGTTGGTTTTTGTCTTGGAAAATTGCCGCGAAGGGACTCAAAGTCAAACTTAATTGAATAATACTTTTTTATCAGCAAGCTGGAGAGGTTCCAACAAACGTAAAAGCACCATAGTACACGTCGGTCGGGAGCTCTGCCGGGGAAGTCCCGTTAGTTGTCCTATATACTGATTACACAGACAAGTTATATTTGCATGATTTAGCTTATTAATAATTAATTCATCATTAACATTTGGTTCCTGCATGTGACAGACCAATACCTCACAAGGCTTCTTCTCTCCAAGCTGAGACCTTGAAACTGAGATAT
Organism: Coregonus clupeaformis; assembly: GCF_020615455.1. Lineage (NCBI taxonomy): Eukaryota > Metazoa > Chordata > Actinopteri > Salmoniformes > Salmonidae > Coregonus > Coregonus clupeaformis. Next base: position 219,144 of record NW_025534333.1, on the reverse strand, counting down.
CCCTTTTCATTCCCAGAACAATGTTCTGGGCGTACTGCCAAATGGTCTGAGAAGGTCAGTCACCTGCACGAACCAAGAACATTTTCCCCTCACCTTTTTTAGAGCGGGCTATTACTTGGCAGGGCAATTTTGTATTAATTACCGTATCAATGAATTTAATGTATGTAGTCTGTGAATGGCCTCACACACCAGTACAGTAGGTGGCGGTGTATGCACCTAAAAGTTGGATGCGCTCCGCCAACCAAATCCCAAAGAAGAAGAAGGATGCAAATGCACGTCGCTTGACCCGTATGGAGAATGTGAAAAAGGAGCAAAGTTCATATTTATTATTGATGTTTGATGAAGAGTATCCACCACCCTATGTAAAGCTGGGATATATAATATACCCCATAAGAGAGTTTGTGTAAAACCTGATGCATGCAATACAAAGTTTGGCCACATGTCAAGTGTTTGCAGACGGAAGGAATATGTTATTGAAGAGCATGTGAATGTAAAATGTTGTAACTGTGGTGGGGGTCATTTTCCTAATTCCCATTTTAGCTGTACGCTCTCTATGTGTTATGTTTATCGTTGACTAACCAGTTGCAAATGTTGTATCAATCAAGTGATCTGACTTATTTTGGAAGGGGATTTTTTTGTATTTATAGCCACAGTTATATTGTACTGCGCAAGAAGTCCAATGCTGGACATCATTATATCTGCAGCTGAGAAGTTTTCCCCTCAGCAAGCCTGCAAGGACTACTGTTGCCAGAAAATGTTCCGCCCTCACAGGATCCTTCTGAGCCTGTGTAGGGACCTGATTAGAACAGAAAAGCTGATTTAGTTCAATTTTAATTTAGTTATTGATAGTTTGTATGATTTTTTAGAAATACTGTATACACTGAACAACCATATAAATGCAACATGTCAAGTGTTGGTCCCATGTTTCATGAGGTGAAATAAAAGATCCCAGAAATGTTCCAGACACAAACTTATTTCTAAAATGTTGTGCACAAATTTGTTTACATCCCTGTTAGTGAGCATTTCTCCTTTGCCAAGATAATCCATCCACCTGACAGGTGTGGCATATCATGAAGCTGATTAAATAGCATGATCATCATTACACAGGTGCACCTTGTGCTGGGGACAAGAGTAGCTGAGGAGGTGCTTGGCAGAATCTAATGGGGATCCCTAACAAATACAAAAATGCCACTCTAAAAAGTGCAGTTTTTTCACACAACACAATGCCACAGATGTCTCAAGTTTTGAGGGAGCATGCAATTGGCATGCTGACTGCAGGAATGTCCACCAGAGCTGTTGCCAGAGAATGTTAGGTTAATTTCTCTACCATTAGCTGCCTCCAATGTTGTTTTAGAGAATTTTGCAGTATGCCCATCCAGCCTCACAACTGCTGACCACCGTGTATGGCGTTGTGTGGGCGTGAGGTTTGCTGATGTCAATGTTGTGAACAGAGTGCCCCATGGTGGTTATGGAATGGGATGGCATAAGCTACAGACAACTAACACAATTGCATTTTATTGATGGCAGTTTGAATGCACAGAGATGCAATGACAAGATACTATGGCCCATTGTCCTGCCATTAATCCACCTCCATCACCTCGTGTTTCAGCATGTCGCAAGGATCTGTACACAATTAAACATGCTGAAAATGTCCCAATTCTTCCATGGCCTGCATACTCACCAGACATGTCACCCTTTGAGCATGTTTGGGATGGTCTGGATTGACGTGTACCACAGCTTGTTCCAGTTCCCCCCAATATCCAGGAATTTCACACAGCCATTGAAGAGGAGTGGGACAACATTCCACAGACCACAATCAACAGCCTGATTAACTTTATGCAAAGGAGAAGTGTCCCGGAGGAGGCAGCGGCAGCTACCCACTTCTCCAGTGCTTCATTTGTAAATTGGGCGGTGCTGGAACCAAAAGTGAGCCCGAGAACGGATAACAGAAGATAAAACATCCTTTATAACAAAGCATTGCATGCATTATCAATGGCTTTCGCGTACGGGCATAGAGCAGTGGTGTGGAGCCGCTTGCAGAAGTTACACACATTTTTTAGTAAAATTTTATAAATGTTTCATGCAATTCTACATCATTTTATGATGACGAGACTTTTGCAAAATACTTTTTAATACCTCACAAATGACCAAAATGACAGGCTACTTTGACACTGAGAATCTGATCAATAAAAACGACCTTGTCTTGAATCCATCAATAGCCGAGGCCCCTAAGTGTGCAGAGAAACACATTGTACAATATGAGGAGGAAGATATAGTCCTAAAAAAGCTTTCCAGTTTCACTGAGTCACCCAATGTTGTGCAGCTCACTCACCGGCCAAAAGCTTATCTCTCTCTTGCTTTACTTTTTTAAACAATGCTGTTCGCTCAATAGGCCTATTTGGAAGTTGTTAACTTGGTAACATACAGACATTAGTATTTTATTTTCAGCAGGATCCATTTGCTTTACAACCTGTGTTTTCTAGCGATTGTATTAGAAATATTTGCGAAAGGCCTGTTTTGGCTGCATGCTGTTAATTGACAGATTTGCAACACGTTAGGCTACTTGTGATTTGGCTACACACAATCCACAGCTAGGCTATTAGCTATTAGCTATGGATCCTCTGTGGCAAATCTAGGCTTACTCTTGGTGTAGTATTGGGAATTATTTAATATCTTTCAGAACAGACTGCAGAGTGCTGCAGCACCTCCAGCACACTTCCCACAGCTATTATTCTATTAGGAGATAAATGATGAAGTGCAATGCTGGAGAGAAGAGAGTTGCCGGCTTATGTCTATAACAGCACAGAGAGGGAGAGAGATCATAGAAAGTGAATGTCATTGTATTTCTGTGAGAGATACAGGCGTGCTTCTCTCTCTCACCACAGCAATGGCCACGCCTTGGTCTAGGCTACAATGTTGCGCAAACCATAAACCCAAGACGGCCCAACATTAACCAATTCTTAGAATATCATGCACGTTTTCACATTAAGTTTTTTTTAGGGGGCATGACAATTACAGAGGAATCTAAATGTAATTACTCTGATTGCTTTTATTCGGATTTTTACATTGCAAACAGTGGATTTTTTTTTTCTTGCCACAAGAGGTAGGCTACCTGATTCTGGCAAATGGGTTCCGGAACCATAGACTACAAAACTGAGAGGTACCGGAGGATCCAGCTCAAATTAAGCACCGCCCTTCTCATATAATGGGGTAGGGCCATCCCAAGGATCCCTGAACGCACGGAAGGTTGCACCAATTATTTTTTATAACTAAACCAAGATAGACCACAGCTGGTCGTTTCCAATGGGAACAGATGAGTCATAGTGGGCAGAGCCAAGCACGAGCTAGCGAGATCCTATTGGTGTGTTCTAGCACACATCTGCATATTTCTGTTAGGGATTGCCTCCTCTGTGAAGCGCTCGTGTGCAATAACTCAATTCGCCGTTGCGTTCCTTCTAAATAACGTGATTTAAAAAAATATTTGTCCACAAAACTTAGTCCACTCTGTGCATAACATATTTTAGTCTTGGGAACAGAACTGTATTAAATGTTTCGTCGATTAGAACATTTGCATAATGTCGGCCAAAATCCATCTCCTTCCAACCTCTCCCACTGCCGGCCAGTGGGCTTCCTCTCACTACCATATTTGGTAGTGAGTGGAAACGCCAACCGGATGCTTCACAATTATACATCCAGTGAAATATCTGTCTCATTGTTCTATCTGTGGCTGCACTGTGGTAGTAGGGGAACAGGAAGTTCCAGGCAGGCACGCACCATTCTTCAGTAAAAGAAAGCGCCAGAACTGTGATGTCAAGAAGATAACCTTTGTGTCCGTTTCTTTTTATTACTATAAGTATGTGTTATGACGAGTTTCTCTGGCATCAAGTAATTCAGTATGCAAGAGAATAGTTCAACACTTAGATGGAGAGTTGGTTCAAAGTATTTAATATTACAGTACCAGATTCACATGACAAGCGGTACCGGCGTAGCCTATTGTCATCTGAATGACTTGCATAGAAAACCTCTTAGTTTAGATAATGATTTTCCGAGCTAATTCCATCCAACAGTTGCCAACCATTATTGAGTGTCACTCCTCGCCACATATAGGATCACCCTATATGGTATCGTGTTGCACCCTAGTCAGGATATTCCATCACATACTCCTTCTAAGATTAGCACCAGTGGCCCCCAGCTATCTTGGCCCGCATACCTTCTGGCACCCACCAGTGACAGAAATAAATACATGGAATGCATGTCATCCTCCAAATCCTTATGCAGCTCTCAATATTCCAAACATTAACTAATACTTTATTAAAGACGTAATATCAGTATGTAATAGCACGTTTAAACGTTTCTAATATCGAAAGAACATGTCATACCATGCTAGGTAACAAATCCGTTAAGGTATTATCACATTTGGTAAAGGTTTGATGTGTTATTTTTATGTCAAACTGAGTAAACCTGGTAACTATTTTACAAGTCACATGGCTAGATACTTTGGGTTTGTGTGAATGGATGTACATCATTTCCTCAAGGTGATTTCATAAAGAATCCATTTATTTTAGATTTCAGAGTTTGTTTTGCATTTTTGGTTTTGTGTAAAATTAACGAGCTGGTAAAAATGGCGCCGCCACGCGGTCAGCGTCAATGGACTTCAGTGCAGCAGAGAGACAATTTCAGGGTTGCACTACTGTTTTGAAGCTGAATGTAATGATTATAAGTTTTCTAATAATAATATAATATGCCATTTAGCAGACGCTTTTATCCAAAGCGACTTACAGTCATGTGCGCATACATTTTTACGTATGGGTGGTCCCGGGGATCGAATCCACTACCCTGGCGTTACAAGCGCCATGCTCTACCAATTGAGCTACAGAGGACCACGTGTACTAATATTCAGACACATTCAGTTGTTTCTGTATTTATCGATAAATGTTACTATGGTGTGAACGGAAAATACAATTGGTTTTTGATTGAAATAATACAGTGACTACAAGGTTATTCAGGAAAATAGTACATAGTACTGCCTAAAACAAACAGTGACCTTGTACTAAATGGCTTTTTTCATTTATGCATTTACTGTACCAGTCAAAAGTTTGGACACACCTACTCATTCAAGGGTTTTTCTTAAATTTTACTATTTTCTACATTGTAGAATAATAGTGAAGACATTTAAACTATGAAATAACACCTATGGAATCATGTAGTAACCAAAAAAGTGTTAAACAAATCAAATATATTTTAGATTTTAGATTCCTCAAAGTAGCCACCCTTTGTCTTGATGACAGCTTTGTAGAATCTTTAATCTACAATGTAGAAAATAATACAAATAAAGATAAATAGGTGTTCTAAAACCTTTGACTGGTACTGTATGTGAATTTGGAAAAATCTGCTATAGGTTAAGTACCGGCACCTCAAATATCTAGTGCTTGAGCTCCTGTTCCTCTTATAGAATGTTAGCTCAACAGTATTGTGGAGCTCCTGCACCTAAATATAAACAGTACCGGCACCCAAAATGAGTACCTGCCCCTATTTCAGTCAAAGTCAAGCACTGAATTAGATAATTTAAGAAGAAATATAATATATTTTTAGAGAATAAAGAAAGTGCCAGAACTGTCAGGACAATAACTTTTTTGTGTCTGTTTCTCATTGTTACTACAGGACGACTAGAATTAAATCTGAGGCCGGTAACATCAATAGTGAGGACAAACCCAGCCTGCCTCTCTCCTTCCACACTGAGTCCAAACCTACAGTCACTGGGTCCTTATTGTGACAGTGGTGCCCAGTTTGCACTGCAGGGTCCACAGATGGCATCAGTGAAGCTGGAAGACTGCAGTCAAACACTGGAGCTGAATGTCAACATTAAAGATGAAGAAGAGGAGAAGATTGGGAAATCTGTTTCTCATGGTAAGAGCAGGTTCTATCTAACTAAGTTTGTGTTATTCATTCCAACTTCCCAATGTGCATGAAAAGTTGCAGTATAACTGTTTCATGATGAACTGTTTCAATGAGAAGGTAGATATTATTTTAGCAGACCTCTCCCGACTTATTTCATGCCACTGACACTTACATGGTTTGACACCAGTATTGCCAGCATTTGTTTTATTCACTGGGCTATCTGGAGTGCTCAGAAAGTAGACTAAAGAAGTGAAGTAGACAAACTGCCAATGTTTTAAAGTTCTATTAAAAGAGTCTGTGTAGTTACTAACCCTTGTGATAGTGAGTGGAGGATGATATGGCTTCTACATCTGCATTGCTTGCTCTTTGGGGTTTTAGGCTGGGTTTCTATAAAGCACTTTGTGACAACTTCTGATGTAAAAAGGGCTTCATAAAATACATTTGATTGACATGTATATCACACCAACTGACTGGTTCTTCTGATGTTGTTCACACAGGAGACCATGTTGAGACATTCTCTACATCCAGAGAGCAACTGCAGGAAGATCACAGAGCTAAGAGGTCTCACCACTGCCCACATTGTGAGGCGAGTTTCTCAATTCTATCAAAGTTAAAAGTACACCTACAAATACACACAGGAGATAATCTGAATTCCTGTACTGACTGTGGGAAGAATTTCACAACATCAAAGGCTCTGACCGTTCATCAGAGAGTGCACACAGGAGAGAAGCCTTATTCCTGCTCAGACTGTGTAAAATGCTTCATAACATCAACTGAGCTAAAACGTCATCAGAGAACACACACAGGAGAGAAGCCTTATTCCTGCTCAGACTGTGTAAAATGCTTCATAACATCAACTGAGCTAAAACGTCATCAGAGAACACACACAGGAGAGAAGCCTTACTCCTGCTCTGACTGTGGGAAGAATTTCTCTCGACAGGAAAGCTTAACATTGCACCAAAGGATGCACACAGGAGAGAAGCCTTACTCCTGCTCTGACTGTGGGTTGAGTTTCTCTCATCTGGGCAACTTAAAAAATCATGAACGTATACATACAGGAGAGAAGCCTTACTCCTGCTCTGACTGTGGGTTGAGTTTCTCTCATCTGGGCACCTTAAAAATCATGAACGTATACATACAGGAGAGAAACCTTACTCCTGCTCTGACTGTGGGTCGAGTTTCTCTCATCTGGGCACCTTAAAAAATCATGAACGTATACATACAGGAGAGAAGCCTTACTCCTGCTCTGACTGTGGGAAGAGTTTCTTTCGACTGAGCCATTTAAAAGCACATGAACGTATACATACAGGAGAGAAGCCTTACTCCTGCTCTGACTGTGTAAAATGCTTCATAACATCAACTGAGCTAAAACGTCATCAGAGAACACACACAGGAGAGAAGCCTTACTCCTGCTCTGACTGTGGGAAGAGTTTCTTTCAACTGGGCCACTTAAAAACACATGAACGCATACATACAGGAGAGAAACCTTACTCCTGCTCTGACTGTGGGTCGAGTTTCTCTCATCTGGGCACCTTAAAAAATCATGAACGTATACATACAGGAGAGAAGCCTTACTCCTGCTCTGACTGTGTGAAGAGTTTCTTTCAACTGGGCCACTTAAAAACACATGAACGTATACATACAGGAGAGAAGCCTTACTCCTGCTCTGACTGTGTAAAATGCTTCATAACATCAACTGAGCTAAAACATCATCAGAGAACACACACAGGAGAGAAGCCTTACTCATGCTCTAACTGTGGAAAGGTTTTCTCTCAAATAGGCCATTTAAAAAGACACCAAGGTAAACATAAAACGAGAGAAGGCTTACCACTGATCTAAAAACAGCTAATCTGCAAGGTCATCAGAGAACACACACAGGAGAGAATCCTTACTTTTGCTCTTAATATGGCAAGAGTTTCTCCCGATTGGCAAATTAAAAACACCAAAATTACACACTGGAGAGAAGACTTATTACTGCACTGACTGTGAGACGAGATTCTACAGATTGGGCAATTTAAAAGACACCAACGTATGCATAAGAAGTGGTAGTGGTCAAAGACAAGACCACAGAGGGGACTCCATCCTAGATCTGATCAACACAACCCACTGTACTTGCTCCTCTCAGATCCAGTGATCACAAATGTCTGCTGTTCTCTCCAAACACAACATCAGGAGGGAGAAGAGAGAAAAAAAAAAAAAAAGGACATCTGGTAACCCAGAACAGAAAGGAGACCTTTGCACGATGTAAGGCCAGTACTGACTGGTCTGCCATATTGAGGTGGAGAGCATTGATGCAAAGGTGGAGATGTTCAACTCCTGCATTCAAACTGCACTTGATGTATGCATGTCAATAAGAAATAAGAAAACAACAACACTGGACCAGCCCTGGATGACTGAAAGAATTTCCATCAGGAAAATACAGAATATTTTCAACAGATGGGGAGAAACAATGACATGGAGAAAATACAGAAACACAGTGCAAATGCTTATCAAGGAAGCAAAGACAAGCTACTACAAAACTGAAATCCAGGACCTAAAGAAGAAAAACCCTAAGGAATGGTGGGACTTCATTAACAAAGGACTGGGACCAAAGAAAACATCAGGAGGGAGAATACAGGTCGAGGGAATTGAAGACGACGACGTGGCTTTTTGTTTTGAATGGCTTCTTTGCTGAGGCATGGACAAGCACCACACCTCTTGCCATCTTCCCCCTGCCCATGTCTACAAGGCAGGTTGAGCTGTGCAGCATTGGCCAGTTAAAGCAAGCTCTGATCAGACTCAGAGCACGTAAAGCATGTGGGCCTGATGGCATTCCAGCCTGGCTACTAAAGAGCATGCAGAAGATCTAGCCCCTGTCATCAAACACATTGTTAACACCTCCTACTGGCAGGGGACAGTTTTATCTAAGTGCACAAATCAGTATGACCACCTCCCAAAGTCCAGCAATACTACCGCCATTGTGAAAACCACACACTTCTGGCTGACAGCTACAGACTCCATAAAACCAACAATGGTGAGTGTGTTACTTGCTGATGTGTCCAAAGCAAAGAGGGCAGAGGGTGATGCCAACTGGCACATTTAGAAAACCTTTTTGACTGTTCTTGCCAGTAATGTCCTACTGAAGATCTGGTCACAGTCTATACTACACTGGCCAGACCTTGTCTGGAATATGGTGGAGTGCTGTTAGTTGGATGCAGTAAAAAGCAGCAGGCCCAACTAGACAGGGTGCAGAGGAGGGCCTTGAGGATCATCTCCAGAGGTGGAGCAGTCCAACCACAGCTCCCGTCACTGCAGAGCAGGCGAGAACAGGCTGCAGTGCACCTGGTGAAGGACATGCACACTCTTGACCATCCACTGAATGACCTGCTCCCTCCAAGAAGAGGTAACTGCACCACCAGGCTCCTGAGAAACAGCCACAAACTGTCCTGTATAACTGCCCGTACAAACCGCCTGCGAAACGCCACTCTACCCACTGCTCACTGCATAACAACTCCAGCTCTTAAATCTTTTTTTTTCCAATAACATTTTAATATTTCAATTTCCATCATGAAAAATGTCTTGTAATGTTCCAAGTGTTCTGTATTCTACTTATGTCACGTATTGTGTTATGTATTTAATAGGTAGCCTAGTGGTTAAGAGTGTTGGGGCAGTAACTGAAAGGTCGCTGGTTTGAATCCCGAGCCAACTAGGTCAAAAATCTGTCATTGTGGCCTTGAGCAAGGCAATTAACCCCAATTGGTCCTATAAGTCGCTCTAGATAAGAGCATCTGCTAAATTACAAATATGTAATGAAAAATCATGTTTGTACATGAATTTGTGCTGGGCAACCTCTTCTTCTCGTGCATAAATATAACAAACTGTTTAAAGTGAAATAGTCAGTGCATTCTGAAAGTATTTAGACCCCTTGACTTTTTCAACAATAAAATACGTTACAGCCTTATTGGAAAATTGATTTTATTTTTACTTTGTATCCCTCAATCTACACACAATACCCCATAATGACAAATCGAAAACAGGTTTAGACATTTTTGCAAACAACACCTTATTTACATAAGTATTCCAGACCCTTTGCTATAAATCTCGAAACAAGATTCTCTGGTCTGATGTTACCAAGATTGAACTCTTTGGCCTGAATGCCAAGCGTCACGTCTGGAGGAAACCTGGCATCATGCCTACGGTGAAGCATGGTCGTGGCAGTATCATGCTGTGCGGATGTTTTTCAGAGGCAGGGAGACTAGTCAGGATCGAGGGAATAATGAACGGAGGAAAGTACAGAGAGATCTTTGATGAAAACCTGCTCCAGAGCGCTCAGGACTTCAGACTGGGGCGAAGGTTCACCTGGCCCAGCCAGAGCCCAGACTTGAACCCGATTGAACATCTCTGGAGAGACCTGAAAATAGCTGTGCAGCAACGCTCCCCATCCAACCTGACAGAGCTTGAGAGGATTTGCAGAGAAGAATTGAAGAAACTCCCCAAATACAGGTGTGCCAAGCTTGTAGCGTCATACCCAAGACGACTTGATGCTGTAATCGCTGCCAAAGGTGCTTGATGAGGGTGAAAAAACAATTTAATCAGGAAACGTATGATCTCTGAAATTACAAACAAAGGTTTCTGTACCAAATATTAAGTTCTGCTTTTCTGATGTATCAAATACTTATTTCATGCAATAAAATGCAAATGAATTACTTAAAAATCATACAATGTGATTTTCTGGATTTTTGTTTTAGATTCTGTCTCTCACAGTTGAAGTGTACCTATGATAAAAATTACAGACCTCTACATGCTTTGTAAGTAGGAAAACCTGCAAAATCGGCAGTGTATCAAATAACTTGTTCTCCCCACTGTATCTGGCCAAGCTATCATTGACAAGGTATTGGCACCCCATGTATATAGCCAAGCTACCATTGACTAGGTATTGGCACCCCATGTATATAGCCAAGCTACCATTGCTCATCGTGTATTGATTCCTCATGTTAGTCTTTTTTCGTATTATTATAATTTATGTTCTCCATTGTTGGTCAACATTTCACTGTTAGTCTACACCTGTTGTTTACCAAAGCATGTGACAAAAATGAAATGACTACGTATTTAGTGTAAAATGTGTTCTAAAAGCTATACTGAAAAACAAATATAAACTTGACATGTAAGTGTTGGTCCCATGTTTCATGAGCTGAAATAAAAGATCCCGGAAATTTTCCATACGCACAAAAAGCTTATTTCTCTCAAATTTGGTGCACAAATTTTTTCCATCTCTGTTAGTGAGCATTTCTCCTTTGCCAAGATAATCAATCCACCTGACAGGTGTGGCATATCAAGAAGCTGATTAAACAGCATGATCATTACACAGGTGCACCTTGTGCTGGGTACAATAAAAGGCCACTGAAATGTGCAGTTTTGTCACACAACACAATGCCACAGACGTCTACATGTTGAGGGAGTGCGCAATTGGCATGCTGACTGCAGGAATGTTCACCAGAGCTGTTGCCAGAGAATTGAATGTACATTTCTCTACTGAGAATTTGGCAGAACGTCCAACTGGCTTCACAGCCACAGACCACGTGTAACCGTGCAAGCCCAGGACCTCCACATCTGGCTTCTTCTCCTGCAGGATCATCTGAGATCAGCCACCCGGACAGCTGATGAAACTGAGGAGTATTTCTATCTGTAATAAAGCCCTTTAGTGGGGAAAAAGCATTCTTATTGGCTGATGGGTGGGCCTGGCTCCCAAATGGGTGGGCCCATGCCTTCCCAGGCCCACCCATGGCTACGCCCCTGCCCAGTCAGGTGAAATCCATAGATTAGGGCCTAATGAATGTATTTCAATTGACTGATTTCCTTATATGAACTTTACCCTAGTAAAAGTGTTGAATGTTGTGTTTATATTTTTGTTCAGTTAGTTAAAATCTTACAAAAAAACTGATGATGAATATGTTTGGAAAACTGCATTGATCTGCCAATGAAAAATAACGTTTGTACATGAATTTGTACTGGTCAACCTCTCCTCCTCTTTTGTATTCAGTTCTTCAATATTAGATCTGACAGTATGAATGGTTCTTATGATTGTATTCAGTTCTTCCATATTAGATCTGACAGTATGAATGGTTCTAATGGTTGTATTCAGTTCTTCTATATTAGATCTGACAGTATGAATGGTTCTTATGGTTGTATTCAGTTCTTCCATATTATATCTGACAGTATGAATGGTTCTTATGGTTGTATTCAGTTCTTCCATATTAGATCTGACAGTATGAATGGTTCTTATGGTTGTATTCAGTTCTTCCATATTAGATCTGACCGTATGTATGGTTCTTATGGTTGTATTCAGTTCTTCCATATTAGATCTGACAGTATGAATGGTTCTCATGGTTGTATTCAGTTCTTCCATATTAGATCTGACAGTATGAATGGTTCTTATGGTTGTATTCAGTTCTTCCATATTAGATCTGACAGTATGAATGGTTCTTATGGTTGTATTCAGTTCTTCATGCCAATTGCGCACTCCCTCAATATGTAGACATCTGTGGCATTGTGTTGTGTGACAAAACTGCACAATGATTGTAAATAATGAATGTAAATAATGATTGATTGTAAAGAAATAAAGAATCAGTACAACAATATGACATCATCCATCAATATGGTGGATGTCTGTTGTTCTCCAAACACTGAGGAAGGCCACCTCCATTTGTTTTGACCTCTGCTGCTAAAAAAGAAGACATTAAAACTGAAAGAATATTCCACAGAGTGTGGTTTTCATTTCTTCCAATCTGGTTTTAGACCTGGACATATCATTTTCAGCGGCTACACTAGATGAGGTGCTATATTGTTTACCAGGGGTGTCAAACTCATTCCATGGAGGGCCTTGTATCAGCAGGTTTTTGGTTTTTCCTTACAATTAAAAACCCTAGACAACTAGGTTTGGGAGTTCCTTACGAATTAGTGACCTTAATTGATCAATCAAGTACAAGGGAGGAGCGAAAACCCGCAGCCACTCGGTCCTCCGTGGAATGAGTTTGACACCTGTGGTTTAGACCATCAAATCATTGCGCTGCTTTATTTATTGACCTGTCGAAGCCATTTGATACGGTTAATCATTTCTTACTTTTTCTAAGGTTGTCTGAAATAAGCCTAGATCAGGCATCTTGCAATTGGCTCAAGAACTATCTAACGGACACAATGTGTGCTTGCTTAATGACGTTATCAAATCTAGATTAACTAATAATAGGAAAGGTGTGCTGCAGGCAATGTTCCCTCTAAACTGCGCAGCCGCGCACTTCCTCCAGGACTGCAGAGAAGAAGAAATGCCATGCCGCGCAGAGACGCAAGAGATTGAATTTAACTGAGTTCGCCCCATTATTTTGCACTATATAGATCAACGTTTTTTCTGTGATCGAATCGATATTATATCAGCCCCTTTTCAATGCAACAAACCAAAACATATATAACTTTGCAAGATTGAGTCTGTGATTTTGTTGTAGGCAGAGCCAGTCCGAACCGAGTAGAATTCTATTGACCGGAGTAGCCCACGAGCGGTCTTTCAACCACCCGCGAGTGAATGCGCAGTTCAGATCAGACCGCGGAGCCGCGCGTCTGCACATTTGTTGATATTCTTTGCTAGTTAGCGAGTTATTAGCCCAGTTATACATAAGTATAGGTCAGCAATGGGGAATTACTGATTCCTACAAGAGACCAAAACGTATAGGCTACATTTCAAGCTGTCTTTGAAAAGGCAGTCAGATAAAAAGCGTATGTCTTAATTAAAGAGGCAGTGTTGTATTTTGAGACAGGGTTGAATATGCAAATAAGCCAATGAGCAGAGGGGTAGCCTACATTGTCTAATTCTCTGTATGGTAATAATAATTAATAGTATTTTGTAAAGTGGTTTCTTGCATCATACAATACAATTTACAGTCACCTATTTGGCACATGGTGTTACAAACAAAGTAAAAAAAATCAAGAATTCATGTCAAGCCCTTCATAATGTAAAAACGTGTTTTAAAGTATCCTGCAATGTAGGCCTGCATTGAACACCACATATAGGCTACTGTAGGCTATATCATAGAAATAAAAAGCTATCTAAAACTGTAAGAGTACAGCCTCAGTGTTCACTGGAAACGCGCGCGGGAAGTTGCGCAAAAGTCTCACAGCCTTCAAGTTTCCGCTCATAAGACCTACAATTTGCTCAGTTGCCAAAAATAACTAGGTATAGAAATAAATCCTGTTTCACTTTGGAAAGTAGAAGGAAGATTGTTCAAGCAACGCTTCTCCCAGTGCTTAATTATGGTGACGTAATCTACATGCAGCTTCTGTTTTAAAACCTTTAGCACTGTGTTTTATCATTGGGGACATTTTCATATGAAAGTTAAATTAAAAAATGCAATATAAATAAAAAATATGCCTTTTGAACACAGCAACCAAATACTTTTTTTTGACTGGAAACATTTGAACTATCCAATTTCTCTTCTATATTATTTATCTAGTCAAAGCATGTCACTACACCTCAACACATCACCATTGGGACAATCCAATTTCCTATTCCCCATTATTTTCTATAATGCATATGAATAGATTTTTTCAGTATAAAGGACTTAGGTTTTCTTCTTAGGTAACAATTAAAACAACAAATATATTATTTGTATTTTTTTCTTCCATTTTAAAGTGTTTCCACTTACTAATTTGTAAGTCGCTCTGGATAGAAGAGCGTCTGATAAATGATGTAAATGTAAATGTTATTGAAGTTCAGGCTGTTGTAATGTACCATTGATTATGTAAATAGTATAGTAGAACTCTGGTATTGATGGTCCATTGGAGGGTGATTCATTGATATGAATATTCAGAGTGAAAGAGCTGAGAATTTATTTCACCTTTATTTAACCAGGTAAGCCAGTTGAGAACAGGTTCTCATTTAGAACTGCGACCTGGCCAAGATAAAGCAAAGCAGTGCAATAAAAACAACACAGAGTTACATATGGGGTAAAAAACATAAAGTCAAAAATACAACAGAAAATATATATATACAGTGTGTGCAAATGTAGCAAGTTATGGAGGTAAGGCAATAAATAGGCTATAGTGCAAAATAATTACAATAGTATTAACACTGGAATGCTAGATGTGCAAGAGATTATGTGCAAATAGAGATACTGGGGTGCAAAAGAGCAAAATAAATAACAATATAGGGATGAGGTAGTTGGGTGGGCTAATTTCAGATGGGCTGTGTACAGGTGCAGTGATCGGTAAGGTGCTCTGACAACTGATGCTTAAAGTTATTGAGGGAGATAAGAGTCTCCAGCTTCAGAGATTTTTGCAATTCGTTCCAGTCATTGGCAGCAGAGAACTGGAAGGAATGGCGGCCAAAGGAGGTGTTGGCTTTGGGAATGACCTGCTGGAGCGCAGACTACGGGTGGGTGCTGCTATGGTGACCAATGAGCTAAGATAAGGCGGGGATGGGGAATGGTGAGATAAGGCGGGGAATGGGGGATGGTGAGATAATGCATCATTAATAATGGGGGATGGTGAGATAATGCATCATTAATAATGGGGGATGGTGAGATAATGCATAATTCAGAATGGGGGGATGTGGGGAGCAACACAGAGAAGGCTGAATTCCTGAGAAGACAGTAAAACCTTTGGGTTGATAAAAGAGAAGTCTGGGGTTGGGCCCGCCACTATAGTACTATCTACATCTATGAGTTATCTCCAAAAGTAAGACCTCCATAAGTTCATTCTGTCATTCTGACACCCCTGAAGAACTCAACACAACAAAGCTTGTTTTATCGTTGTGCATGAAAAGTTGTTATAGAACTGTTTCGATGATAAGATATATGTTATTTCATGCTACTGAGACTTGCATGGGTGACACCAGTATTGTCAGCATTTGTTTTATTAACTGGCCTGTCTGGAGTGATCAGAGAGTAGACTAAAGAAGTGAAGTAGACATACTGCCTGTGTTTTGAAGTTCTAGGAAATTAGTCTGTGTAGTTGCCAGGGTTGGTGTCAATTCCATTTAAATTCCAGTCAATTCAGGAAGTACACTGTCATTCTAATTCCAATTCTATTCAATGTTTTTCAATCAGGAAAATTGGTTTACTGGAAACACCTTTCCTCTTTTGACCTCACCCTTTCCCAGTCCCCTCCCACTGCTTGACCCCATCTTCACTAGAGGCTGTTCTCCTACTAATCTCACTGCAACCCCCCTCCAAGTCTCTGACCCCTACTTTGTTTCCTTTTCTCTCCATCTCTCCTCCAACCTACCATCTTTACGACCCTACTCTACTCCCTTTCTGCACCCTAGAAAATGTAATTGATACGATTGTGATGCGTTGTTGTCTCACCCAGCTATCTTAAGATGAATGCACTATTGTAAGTCACTCTGGATAAGAGTTTCTGCTGAATTAGTCAAATAAAAAAATGTAAATTGATATGGAATTGACCCCAGCCCTGATGGTTACTAACCCTTGTGATAGTGAGTGGAGGATGATATGGCTCGTAACACTTTAGAATAGTTTTATTCCCCTGTATTGTGCAGCATACTTATATTAAGTCATTTGTTACCCAGTACAGCCAGAAGAGGACTGGCCACTGCTCAGAGCCTGGTTCCTCTCTAGGTTTCTTCCTAGGTTCCTTCCTTCTAGGGAGTTTTTCCTAGCCACTGTGCTTCTGCATTGCTTGCTCTTTGGGGTTTTAGTCTCGGTACCTGCACCCTCAGCGGAGTCAACAAACACCGGAAGCATCCGTGTTTCAGGGAAAAGGCAGAGAGGAAGGCGAAGCCTGAAAACCGGAAGCTTCTGGTTTCTGTGGACCTGGTTTTGGCGTTTCTTTTACGCCTTATACGTTAGGTTAGAGTATCTGTAAAGCACTCTGTGACAACTGCTGATGTAAAATGGGCTTTATAAAATAAATGTGATTGATGTAAATCACACCAACTGACTGGTTCTTCTGATGTTGTTCACACAGGAGACCATGTTGAGACATTCTCTATATCCAGAGAGCAACAGCAGGAAAATCACAGAGCTAAGAGGTCTTGTAGTAACTAAATAATGATGCTAACTATGCTGTGAGAACAAGGAATCCGCTGACACTGTACTTTGATTATAAAGGTTTATTATATCAAAAGATTTCAGCATCCATTTACAGACTTCTGCAGGCATCTGGAGAACAACCGACCCGATCTAATATGTTGTTACTCTCCGTCCTTTGTTTCAATCATGGTATTTATAATCTGTGACATGAAATGGATGGTTTCCCCTACAGACCAATCCCAGGACTCCACATAACAGACTTCCTCTGTTTTAGGGTGCCCCTATAGAAATGCTCTCCAGATGCTTCCCCAAGCTGAGTCAACATCCTCTAAGACACCATTTGCAAATGTTAGCAAAGTCATAAATTGCTTTAGACACTACAGTCTCACCACTGCCCACATTGGGAGGAGATTTTCCCAATTCTATCAAAGCTAAAAATACACACAGGAGAGAATCTGTATCTCTGCTCTGACTGTGGGAAGAGCTGCAAAATATCAAGGGATCTGGTACTCCTGCTCTGACTGTTGGAAGAGTTTCTCTCAACATGGCCACATAAATGTGAGAATCCTCATCAGTTGTCTGACTAGCTAAGATTAAAATCATTCCATCACTTAATTCTCAAGAAATCGTAGAACACTCTATTGTAATCCTATTGTTTCTCACTGTGAGAGAACTGTGCAGAGGAAAGGGAGACATATTTACTGTTTTTCTGAAGCTGAACAAGACAGGACGTTTAAATGAGCATCACAAAGCTAAATCTGACCTATTCACTAACATGTTTTGTCAGCATAAGCAGCTGTGAGACATGCTAGAGTACTGTAACATTACTGATCTACTGAATCATTGTAGTTGTTGGGGGTTATCTTTACAGTAAATATAATACTTTTGTTCAATTCATGGCATTCAAAATAATATATGTTTTATTTATCCACTCAATACATGTCACGACACCTCTACACATTGGTACAAGCCAATTTGCTAGTCACCAACGGTTCCTGGGGCTGAAAGATTTATTGGCAAAAGAGTTACATGGAATATTGTCAAAAGCCGTACCACCATCTCAGGTCCTAGAGACTGAGAAGGGAGATATGGAGATTTAAAGGAAGGAAGAAATGGGAGTTTTGTTTGTTTTGGCAATGTACTATTTTTATTAGGGTGGAGTAAGTTAGTATCACTATTAAGTATGGATGTATTTTTTATTTAATTTATTTTGTGGTTTCAAACCGTCCAGTTGGTGGCGGCAATACAACTTTTGGAAGTAGTCTGCCATAAAACCCACAGAAGAAGAAGAAGATGTCGCTGTTGCATTGTGGTAGTTGGGGAACAGGAACTTCCGGCGAGGCGCGCAACATTCTTCAGAACAAAGAAAACGACAGGACTGTGATTTCCGTTTCTCTTTATAACTACAGGTATGTAATAGCACTTTTACACTGTCTAATATCGAAATAACATGTTAGATAAGAAATCAGTCAAAGTATTATCACATTTGGGAAAGGTTTTGTGTAATTTTTGTGTCAATCCGAGTGATTGAAGAACGTGATAAAATATATTTTACAATCACATGGCGCGGGGTTCATTACATGTTTTCATTTGTGAGGCTTTCCAGGTTCGTATATAGGTCAGTGCGTTTCGCCTGGTCATGTTCAGTACAAAAGCGTTTTGGAAAGTTGCAGATAGAAATACCCTGAATAGAACTGACATGATTAATTAGAATCAGAGGCATGTTTTCTCTACATAATACATTTGTATCTGAATGTGGCCAACGTCTCCTCCGTCCTCCTGCTGGACGCAGCCCTGGTACGGGCCACAAATTCAGTGTTGCCAACTCCTCAGTAAGGAAAAAACACCCTAAATATGTTTAGAACTATAAATGAACTTTCTAATGTCGATTCTTGTTTTTTTGGTGATGCAACCAGTCAGGATGGTGCAGCTGTATATTTTTTTGAGGATCTGAGGACCCATGCCAAATCTTTTCAGTCTCCTGAGGGGGAATAGGCTTTGTCGTGCCCTTATACAAATGTTAGCGTCTTCACTCTATTGCAGGACTCTGAAACCACTGTTGTCCGGGAGTTTAACCCTGTCAGCTAAATTGTCATGATAATCAGTGGTTTCAAGTTTGTCTCTGTACATTTTTGACGAGATGATCATAGCAAAAAATTAAATACTTCTGCATTTCCCACTGTGCAAATGCATTGATTCTCATTGTAAAGATGCTCAGGATAACTCCTGATAAAGTTGGGTAGCTGATAGGCCTTTTCAGAGCTTAAATAGCCAAAATGATTAGTCACAGGGCTCCTGAGTGGCGCAGCGGTCTAAGGCACTACAGAGCCTGGTTTGATTCCGGCTGTGATTGGAGTCCCAATCAATTGGCCCAGCTTCGTCCGGGGTAGGCCGTCATTGTAAATAAGAATTTGTTCTTAACTGACTTGGCCCAACCATTGGGTCAAACATTAGACCAGACGAAATCTGAACCAATCACTCAGACATTAGGCAGGTTTCCATTGACCCAGCTGCATTCGACAAAAGCAATGTTGCTAAAATAATCTTTGCGACGTGTAATGGAGACTGCAGATATAGGAGAAATGTTCTAAAGCTCAAACATTTTTAATCGTTGGACAGGTGGGTTTTTCTTTTGTCAAAGTTTCTTTATTCTGACAAGTGAGGATTGAAACAGTGCTTTTTAAATGAATGATTGCCAAATCATTTTGACGGTACAGGGTGAGTCATTACGTCCAGCTGTTTTTATCGACACAGGATAGTTACATGGAAACACATCCTAGATGGCAATTGTCGTATCTGTTTTCTATGCAAACTTTTTCTTAATGTCGAGAAACAAAGCACTGGACAAGTTATTGGAAACATAGCTACTGTTTCACAAGATTGGAAAGTACAGTACAGCAGAGTACAGGAAAGAGAAGTTTAGTTCAGTACAGTACAATAGTACAGAGTATAGGACAGTATAACGTACTGTATTGTATTCTACTCTAATTTACTCTGTTATGGCTGGGATATATTGACTACAAATCATACAGCTGTATCTTGAGTTTTTTTAAACTTATGGGCGATTCACGATATATCTCGATTTTGTTTTTCTCTAAGTAAGCTTGTACAATAAAGGTCAAATACACTGCATTTCAAACAGTCAGCTATAATCTAATGAATTCAGGGCTTGTGGGTTTATTTATTTATTAGGCTAAATATAAGCCATCCACAACCAATAAGACCCACTAATTATTGTATTGTTTTATAAAAAATTGTTTAACCTGCTTTTTTTTGTTGGCAATAATCTCTGATCTGGCTTTCAAGTTGGTCTATGAAAATGCATTTTTTTGTTACAAATTGACTAATTTATTGTAGCAGGCATTAGGCTATAGACAATTAACACAGGTCTCATCAACAATCTCTCAAGCCCACATGCTGGTGATTAACCAGCTAATCTTTATATTTCAAGATTAGCCAACTTGGATCTGTTTGCTAACAAGGTTGAACAGTTGAGTTGTTATGAACACACCATTCTGTCTGTCTCCAACTGTTTGAAAAGCATGTTAGCCTGTCCACTTTGTTCAGATGTTGAAATCAAGTGGCCTACCTTATTTCTCAGAATGAGAACGAGTTGCCAATTTCTTACAGTGGATTCGGAAAGTATTCAGACCCCTTCCCCTTTTCCATATATTCAGACACATTCAGTTGTTTCTATATAAATAAATAAATTGGTCATTTAGCAGACGCTCTTATCCAGAGCGACTTACAGGAGCAATTAGGGTTAAGTGCCTTGCTCAAGGGCACATCGACAAATGTTTCACCTAGTCGGCTCGGGATTAGAACCAGCGACCTTTCGGTTACTGGCACAACGCTCTTAACCACTAAGCTACCTGCCGCCCTATCTTTATCTATAATTGTTATTATGGTGTGAACGGGAAATACAATTGTTTTTTGATTGAAATAATACAGTGAAGACAACGTTATTCAGGAAAATAGTACATAGTGCTGCCTAAAACTGCAAGCTTGTACTAAATGGTTTTTGAGTCATTTATGAGAATTTCTGAAATCTACTATAGGTTAAGTGCACTTACATGGTTTAATTCAAAGTGTGCAATTTGTGTCTAATGTGAAATTTAATAAATGGTTTGTTGTCAATGCTTAGCTACCTGATCTAATATATTTTTAGAGAATAAAGAAAGTGCCAGAAATGTCAAGACTAACTTTTGTGTACGTTTCTCTATATTACTACTGGACGACTCAGATTAAATCTGAGGCCGGTAACATCAACAGTGAGGACAAACCCAGCCTGCCTCTCTCCTTCCACACTGAGTCTAAACCTACAGTCACTGGGTCCTGATTGTGACAGTGGAGCCCAGTTTGCTAAGCAGGATCCAGAGATGGCATCAGTGAAGCTGGAAGACTGCAGTCAAACACTGGAGCTGAATGTCAACATTAAAGATGAAGAAGAGGAGGAGAAGATTGGGAAATCTGTTTCTCATGGTAAGAGCAGGTTCTAACTATAATCTTTTTTTTTAGTCAAGCAGTGGCAAATATACAGCACCTACTCATTCAAGGGTTTTTCTTAATTTTTACTATTTTCTACATTGTAGAATAATAGTGAAGACATCTAAACTATAAAATAACACATATGTAATCATGTAGTAACCAAAAAAGTGTTAAACAAATGTAGAGATCATCCGTTCACCTACTCTGCGTCTCACAAAGACACTGCGGTTGGAACCAAAAATCTCAAATTTGGTAACATCAGACCAAAGGACAGATTTCCCCCGGTCTAATGTCCATTGCTCATGTTTTTTGGCCCAAGCAAGTCTCTTCTTCTTGTTGGTGTCCTTTAGTAGTGGTTTCTTGCAGCAATTTGACCATGAAGGCCTGATTCACGCAGTCTCCTCTGAACAGTTGATGTTGAGATGTCTGTTACTTGAACTATGTGAAGCATTTATTTGGACTGCAATTTCTGAGGTTGGTAACTCTATTGAACTTATCCTCTGCAGCAGAGGTAACTCTGGGTCTTCCTTTCCAGTGGCGGTCCTCATGAGAGCCAGTTTCATCATAGCGCTTTATGGTTTTTTGCGACTGCACTTGAAGAATCTTAAAGTAATGATGGACTGTTGTTTCTCTTTGCTTAATTGAGCTGTTCTTGCAATAACATGGACTTGGTATTTTACCAAATAGGCCTATCTTCTGTATACCACCCCTACCTTGTCACTACACAACTGATTGGCTCAAACGCATTAAGACATTCCACGAATTAACTTTTAACAAGGCACACCTGTTAATTGAAATGCCAAGAGTGTGCAAAGCTGTCATCAAGGCAAAGGTTGCCTACTTTGAAGAATCTCACATAAAATATATTTTGATTTGTTTAACAATTTTTCGGTTACTACATGATTCCATATGTGTTATTTCATATTATTATCCTATGTAGAAAATAGTAAAAATAAAGAACCCCTGGAATGAGTAGGTGTCCTAAAACCTTTGACTGGTACCATATGTGAATTTGGGAGAACCTACTATAGGTTAAGTACCGGCACCTCAAATATCTAGTGCTTGAGCTCCTGTTCCTCTTATAGAATGTTAGCTCAACAGTATTGTGGAGCTCCTGCACCTAAATATAAACAGTACTGGCACCTATTTCAGTCCAAGTCAAGCACTGAATTAGATGATTTAACAAGAAGAAAGATAATATATTTTTAGAGAATAAAGAAAGTGCCAGAGCTGTCAAGACACTAACTTTTTGTGTCTGTTTCTCATTACTACAGGACGACTAGAATTAAATCTGAGGCCGGTAACATCAATAGTGAGAACAAACCCAGCCTGCCGCTCTCCTTCCACACTGAGTCCAAACCTACAGTCACTGGGTCCTGATTGCGACAGTGGAGCCCAGTTTGCTAAGCAGGATCCAGAGATGGCATCAGTGAAGCTGGAAGACTGCAGTCAAACACTGGAGCTGAATGTCAACATTAAAGATGAAGAAGAGGAGGAGAAGATTGGGAAATCTGTTTCTCAGGGTAAGAGCAGGTTCTATCTAATTAAGTTTGTTGGACATGATTTGGAAAGGCACACACCTGTCTATATACAGTGCATTCAGAAAGTATTCAGACCCCCTTGGCTTTTTTGACCTTTTGTTACATTACAGCCTTATTGTAAAATTGATTAAATAGTTTTTTCCCCTCATCAATCTACTCACAATACCCCATAATGACAAAGCAACAACAGGTTTTTATCAATTGTTGCAAAAACAACATCTGAACGATCACATTTACAATATGTCTTTCTACTCTGCGAGTGTCTAAACCAGGGCTCTTCAATTCACCTTGATCATAGGACTGTTTCAGTCTAGTTAAGCTGTTTGCAGCCTTTGAGGTGGCAAGTTCTTCATACTGAGATTTAAGACCAAATAATTCCTTGTTTACTTCGACTGAGTTATCCAAAAAAGCTTCCCTCTCCAATTCTCTAATTTTGCTGTCCATTGCTCTCATTTTCAGATGTATTTGATTTTAAACTGGTAAAACGTATAATTTGAACGATCACATTTACAAAATGACTTTCTACTCTGCGAGTGGGAAGTGTCTAAACCAGAGGAGTGATCTAGATGAGGATCAAGAGTGCAATTAAAGTCCCCTGCCATTAGGACTTTACCAGGAATGGAGGCTATCAATAGAAATACATTCTCAAAAGAATTTGGGATTATCATCATTAGGACCATAAACATTATCCAGATTAATATGCTCATTCAAAAGAGTTCCCTGTATCTAAATGTATCTACCAGCTGTATCAGTTATAATAGTATCCACTTGAAACGGAACAGATTAGTGAATTAAAACCATAACACCATGAGAATGAGAGGAGAAACAGGATGCTATTACTTGCCCTTGTCATCTCCTGCATACTTTAAGTAGCTCATCCTTCAACACGTGAGTTTCATGTAGGAACACAATAGATGAATGAAGTTGTTTAAGCCTAGTAATAACCTGTTTTAAGCTTGGATAGTTTACAAACTCCACAGACATTCCACAAAGTACATTTACGTTTTGCATTTGAAGTAATTTAACCAAAGATGTGAACATGGAATAAGCTATAGCATAAAGACATATCTAAAATATGTTTAGTAACCACAAGGACCACATTAATATTTTGTAGTGAGGAAAATATGTAAAGTTCTGTTGGAAGAAACAAACATAGATATTTCCTAACAGTAAAACACTGAACTCCATTCCACTGTCTCCCTAACCGAGACAACGGACGCTTCTTCTCCCACCTCCCCCTGATCGTAGAGTGTAGCTTGGTGGACGACTGATCCATTAAAGGGAGCAGTCTAACCTAAGCGACGCCAAACAAAACAAAGTGTCTCCTGCCTTCTCTCGGCCATTACTTTTCACGAACAAAACAAAAGGTCTATCTAGCAAGATGATATGTGAAATATCACGTAGTATTTATTTGAAAAGTAGCAAAGAATAGCTCCACCTAAAACAGTAATGCTAGTTAGTGAAGCCTGAGACTAACGTTAACGTTACAGTATGGACCGTCCAAAATAGTGGTAGATGATCCACAACACAGGGTCTGTTGCTAGTAGCTACCAAGTAACAATATGGCCCATACGTATAGCGTTAACGTAGTATACCATGATACGTTTATAAACCAGAAAAAGTATCAAAGATCAGAAATGAACAGCCTACGTAAGAAAAATAGATATCATTGAATATGAGCTACGTTACCCAAAGGCCCTTTGCATATGATGTTAGGCTTGCACCTGAGTGTCAATCATTTTAGTCCAAGGACATGATCGAAAGGCCTCCATCATTCTTAAATGGAGAAGCCGGTGGTCACTCTGACAGAGCTCCAGAGTTCTGTGGCGATAGGAGAACCTTCCAGAAGGACAACCATCTCTGCAGAACTCCACCAATCAGGCCTTTATGGTAGAGTGGCTAGACGGAAGCCACTCCTCATGAAAAGGCCCGCTGGGAGTTTGCCAAAAGACACCTAAAGGACTCTCAGACCATGAGAAATAAGATTCTCTGGTCTGATGAAACCAAAATTGAACTCTTTGGCCTGAATGCCAAGCGTCACGTCTGGAGGAATCCAGGCACCATCCCAACGGTGAAGCATGGTGGTGGCAGCATCATGCTGTGGGGATGTTTTTCAGTGGCAGGGACTGGGAGACCAGTCAGGATCGAGGGAAAGATGAACGGAGCAAAGTACAGAGAGAACTGAAAATAGCTGTGCGGCGACACTACCCATCTTACCTGACAAGCTTGAGAGGATCTCCAGAGAAACTCCCCAAATACAGGTATGCCAAGCTTGTAGCGTTATACCCAAGAAGACTTGAGGCTGTAATCACTGCCAAAGGAGCTTCAACAAAGTACTGAGTAAAGTCTGAATACATTTTTTTATTATTTTTATTATTATTTTTGCAAAAATGGTGTCATAAAACGTAGCGGTCAATCAGGGAAATGGTTCCAATCATTTTTCCTTTTTATTCATTTTAGAAACACTTAGAATAATGGCTGTGTTTCGTGTAGGCTTACCCTGGCGTGACTTTTAGCAATATTCGGCTCTATTTCCTCTCAGATTATAAAACTCTAATTATCATCAAAGTAGACATCATGCAAAACAACAACACTGCAATCTCCTGCACGTCATCTCTAGCTGACACCTTTGATAACAGGTATTGTGTCAATTTAAAACAAATTAACTGTGGTAGCAGGTGCAGTGATGACCGCTGAGAAGGAGCTGAGTGTAGAGGGAAGCAGTGTGGTGAGGGAGGTTATCGTCTAGTGTATAAAGAGGGATACGTCCTCCAGTAGCTCAGAGATGGAACCTGGTGAGAGTGAGGATGAATTACCTGCGGTGAGGAACTCTGAGTTCGGGCCTCGTTCCAAGGATGATAAGGATGATTCTGGCCCAGTGGGAGTGAGATTTGTAGAGAGAATGGATACATATGTGGTGTCAGGTTAGGTGGAGAAGAGGTTGGGGACTGTTGAGTTGGTGAAGGTAACTCTGAGTGGATATATTGTTTCTCCTCTGTCCAGAGGGAGCGGGCGCTGTGGATTACGTGATTAGAGACAGGAATTGTGACTTGAATTGCTCTCCGGAACAGGGTGGCATTGAAAGGAGTGATAACGGGGTTAGGTTTAAGTGTTGAGGATGAGCAGTTGAAATGGAAGATTCCAGGTGCCTGTGACGCCCTCCGTTTGGTGAGACGTAGATCCGGTGTAGAGCGTGGGGAAACAGAGAATACATTATCTGTCATGCTGGATTTTGATGCATAGTCTCTGCCAGATAAGATCAAGGTAGGAAGTGTCAGTTATCCCGTGAGCGATTTTGTTCCGTAAATATTAGTGTTTTAGGTGTGAAGTTTATGGGCCTGTTGCAGCAGTGTGTAGGCGTGAGATGCCTAGATGTGACAAGTGTGCAGGAGGGCATGAGATGAAGAAATGTGTGGTATCGG
Source organism: Coregonus clupeaformis (assembly GCF_020615455.1). Taxonomy (NCBI): domain Eukaryota; kingdom Metazoa; phylum Chordata; class Actinopteri; order Salmoniformes; family Salmonidae; genus Coregonus; species Coregonus clupeaformis. Next base: position 192,780 of record NW_025534333.1, on the reverse strand, counting down.
TAGAGAAGTTCTGTGTGTTAGTTGTGGGGGTGCTAATGGGCTGGAGATCTGAGGTGTCAGGTGAGAGAAAGGCAGATTGTGGTCCTCTATAGCTCAACTGTAGCTCAATTGGTAGAGCATGGCACTTGTAACGGGTAGTGAGTTCGATCCCCGGGACCACCCATACGTAAAAATGTATGCGCACATGACTGTAAGTTGCTTTGGATAAAAGCGTCTGCTAAATGGCATATTATTATTATTATTATTATTAGATTGAGGTTGCCAGGGTTACAGTAGTACAGAAAGTGTTGTAGCAGAAGCAGTGAAGAGAGTGGTAGAGGAAGATGGGTACATGGTGAGGGATCTTGAGAGGATTCCTGTGAGTAGGCAGAGACCAAGAGAGAGTGATGGGAAGAATATGTGCTTCAGTAAGGTGGGCTTTTTAGCATTTATAGCAATGGTTTTCAATTGTACTGCAGAAATGGATCAAAAAGTCCCAGAAAATAGAGGCTGTGGTGGCAGCGGCAGAGAAGTACTTGGGATTGCGAGGATTTACTGCAGAACAGCTGCAGGGGATGTTAAGTGGTAGTGGTCTGGCGTAGGACTAGATGGTGTTAAATAGTGGAATGGGGTGGTGGGTTTTTGTCGTGGAAAATCGCCACGAAGGGACTCAAAGTCAAATGAGTCCCTTGTTGGAGAGGTTCCAACAAACGTAAAAGCACCATAGTACACGTCGGTCGGGAGCTCTGCCAGGGCAGTCCCGTTAGTTGTCCTATATACTGCTTACACAGACAAGTTATATTTGCATGATTTTAGCTTTATTAATAATTAATTAATCGTTAACATTTGGTTCCTGCATGTGACCGACCAATACCTCACAAGGCTTCTTCTCTCCAAGCTGAGACCTTGAAACTGAGATATCCATTTTGGATCCCAGAACAATGTTCTGGGCGTACTGCCAATTGGTCTGAGGAGGTCAGTCATCTGCACGAACCAAGAACATTTACCCTCACATTTTTTAGAGCAGGCTAATACTGCAATTTTGTATTAAGTGATCAAGTGATCTGGATACACTTATTTTGAAGGTGGATTTTTTAGTATTTATAGCCACAGTTATTAATTTTACTGCACAATAAGTCCAAGAAGCTGGACATCATTATATCTGTAGCTGAGAAGTTTTTGGGCCTCCAAGACTTCACGGCAGAAGCCCTGCAAGGTCTACTGTAGCCAGAAAATGTTCCACCCTCACAGGATCCTTCTGAGCCTGTGTAGGGACCTGATTAGAACAGAAAAGCAGGCTGATTTAGTTCAATTTTAATATAGTTATTGATAGTTTGTATGATTTTTTTGAAATACTGTATACACTGAACAAACATATAAACGCAACATGTAAAGTGTTGGTCCCATGTTTCATGAGGTGAAATAAAAGATCCCAGAAATGTTCCAGACACAAACTTATTTCTAAAATGTTGTGCACACATTTGTTTACATCCCAGTTGATATACCCACAGGTGTGGTATATCAAGAAGCTGATTAAATAGCATGATCATCATTACACAGGTGCACCTTGTGCTGGGGACAAGAGTTGCTGAATAGGTTCTTGGCAGCATCTAATGGGGATCCCTAACAAATACAAAATGCCACTCTAAAATGTGCAGTTTTTCACACAACACAATGCCACAGATGTCTCAAGTTTTGAGGGAGCATGCAATTGGCATGCTGACTGCAGGAATGTCCACCAGAGCTGTTGCCAGAGAATGTTAGGTTAATTTCTCTACCATTAGCTGCCTCCAATGTTGTTTTAGAGACTTTTGCCCAACCAGCCTCACAACTGCTGACCACCGTGTAATGGTGTTGTGTGGGCGTGCGGTTTGCTGATGTCAGTGTTGTGAACAGGGTACCCCATGGGGGTATCGGGGTTATGGTACAGTGGGGGAAAAAAGTATTTAGTCAGCCACCAATTGTGCAAGTTCTCCCACTTAGAAAGATGAGAGGCCTGTAATTTTCATCATAGGTACACGTCAACTATGACAGACAAAATTCGATTTTTTTTTCTCCAGAAAATCATATTGTAGGATTTTTAATGAATTTATTTGCAAATTATGGTGGAAAATAAGTATTTGGTCAATAACAAAAGTTTCTCAATACTTTGTTATATACCCTTTGTTGGCAATGACACAGGTCAAACATTTTCTGTAATTCTTCACAAGGTTTTCACACACTGTTGCTGGTATTTTGGCCCATTCCTCCATGCAGATCTCCTCTAGAGCAGTGATGTTTTGGGGCTGTCGCTGGGCAACACGGACTTTCAACTCCCTCCAAAGATTTTCTATGGGGTTGAGATCTGGAGACTGGCTAGGCCACTCCAGGACCTTGATATGTTTCTTACGAAGCCACTCCTTCGTTGCCCGGGCAGTGTGTTTGGGATCATTGTCATGCTGAAAGACCCAGCCACGTTTCATCTTCAATGCCCTTGCTGATGGAAGGAGGTTTTCACTCAAAATCTCACGATACATGGCCCCATTCATTCTTTCCTTTACACGGATCAGTCGTCCTGGTCCCTTTGCAGAAAAACAGCCCCAAAGCATGATGTTTCCACCCCCATGCTTCACAGTAGGTATGGTGTTCTTTGGATGCAACTCAGCATTCTTTGTCCTTCAAACACGACGGAGTTTAGTTTTTACCAAAAAGTTATATTTTGGTTTCATCTGACCATATGACATTCTCCCAATCCTCTTCTGGATCATCCAAATGCACTCTAGCAAACTTCAGACGGGCCTGAACATGTACTGGCTTAAGCAGGGGGACACGTCTGGCACTGCAGGATTTGAGTCCCTGGCGGCGTAGTGTGTTACTGATGGTAGGCTTTGTTACTTTGGTCCCAGCTCTCTGCAGGTCATTCACTAGGTCCCCCCGTTTGGTTCTGGGATTTTTGCTTACCGTTCTTGTGATCATTTTGACCCCACGGGGTGAGATCCTGCGTGGAGCCCCAGATCGAGGGATATTATCAGTGGTCTTGTATGTCTTCCATTTCCTAATAATTGCTCCAACAGTTGATTGCTTCAAACCAAGCTGCTTACCTATTGCAGATTCAGTCTTCCCAGCCTGGTGCAGGTCTACAATTTTGTTTCTAGCGTCCTTTGACAGCTCTTTGGTCTTGGCCATAGTGGAGTTTGGAGTGTGACTGTTTGAGGTTGTGGACAGGTGTCTTTTATACTGATAACAAGTTCAAACAGGTGCCATTAATACAGGTAACGAGTGGAGGACAGAGGAGCCTCTTAAAGAAGAAGTTACAGGTCTGTGAGAGCCAGAAATCTTGCTTGTTTGTAGGTGACCAAATACTTATTTTCCACCATAATTTGCAAATAAATTCATAAAAAATCCTAAAATGTGATTTTCTGGGGAAAAAATCTCTGTCTGTCATAGTTGACGTGTACCTATGATGAAAATTACAGGCCTCTCTCATCTTTTTAAGTGGGAGAACTTGCACAATTGGTGGCTGACTAAATACTTTTTCCCCCTGCTGTATGGCATGGCGTAAGCTACAGACAACTAATACAATTGCATTTTATCGATGGCAGTTTGAATGCACAGAGATGCCATGACAAGATCCTGAGGCCCATTAAATACTTATTTCCCTAATTAAAATGCAAATCAATTTATAACATTTTTGACATGCGTTTTTCTGCATTTCTTTGTTGTTATTCTGTCTCTCACTGTTCAAATAAACCTACCATTAAAATTATATACTGATCATGTCTTTGTCAGTGGGCAAACGTACAAAATCAGCAGGGAATCAAATACTTTTTTACCTCATTGTACATGGTTTGACACCAGTATTGCCAGCATTTGTTTTATTCACTGGGCCATCTAGAGTGATCAGATAGTAGACTAAAGAAGTGAAGTAGACAAACTGCCAATGTTTTAAAGTTCTATTAAATGAGTCTGTGTAGTTACGAACCCTTGTGATAGTGAGTGGAGGATGATATGGCTTCTATATCTGCAAGGTTTGCTCTTTGGGGTTTTTGGCTGGGTTTCTATAAAGCACTTTGTGACTACTTCTGATGTAAAAAGGGCTTCATAAAATACATTTGATTGACATGTATATCACACCAACTGACTGGTTCTTCTGATGTTGTTCACACAGGAGACCATGTTGAGACATTCAATACATCCAGAGAGCAACAGCAGGAAGATCACAGAGCTAAGAGGTCTCACCACTGCCCACATTGTGAGGAGAGTTTCTCAATTCTATCAAAGTTAGAAATACACCTACAAATACACACAGGAGAGAATCTGAATTCCTGTACTGACTGTGGGAAGAATTTCACAACATCAAAGGCTCTGACAGTTCATCAGAGAGTGCACATAGGAGAGAAGCCTTACTCCTGCTCTGACTGTGGGGCAAGTTTCTCTCAACTGGGCCACTTAAAAACACATGAACGTATACATACAGGAGAGAAGCCTTACTCCTGCTCTGACTGTGGGGCAAGTTTCTCTCAACTGTGCCACTTAAAAACACATGAACGTATACATACAGGAGAGAAGCCTTACTCCTGCTCTGACTGTGGGGCAAGTTTCTCTCAACTGTGCCACTTAAAAACACATGAACGTATACATACAGGAGAGAAGCCTTACTCCTGCTCTGACTGTGTAAAATGCTTCACAACATCAACTAACCTAAGACTTCATCAGAGAACACACACAGGAGAGAAGCCTTACTCCTGCTCTGACTGTGGGGCAAGTTTCTCTCAACTGTGCCACTTAAAAACACATGAACGTATACATACAGGAGAGAAGCCTTACTCCTGCTCTGACTGTGTAAAACGCTTCACAACATCAACTAACCTAAGACTTCATCAGAGAACACACACAGGAGAGAAGCCTTACTCCTGCTCTGACTGTGTAAAACGCTTCACAACATCAACTAACCTAAGACTTCATCAGAGAACACACACAGGAGAGAAGCCTTACTCCTGCTCTGACTGTGGGTAGAATTTCTCTCAGCAGGAAAACTTGAAATCACACCAAAGGATACACACAGGAGAGAAGCCTTACTCCTGCTCTGACTGTGGGAAGAATTTCTCTCTACTGGGCCCCTTAAAAATACATGAACGTATACACACAGGAGAGAAGCCTTACTCCTGCTCTGACTGTGGGAAGGGTTTCTCTCGACTGGACACCTTAAAACAACATGAACGTATACATACAGGAGAGAAGCCATACTCCTGCTCTGACTGTGTAAAATGCTTCACAAAATCAACTAACCTAAGAGTTCATCAGAGAACACACACAGGAGAGAAGCCTTACTCCTGCTCTGACTGTGGGAAGGGTTTCTCTCGACTGGGCCCCTTAAAAATACATGAACGTATACATACAGGAGAGAAGCCATACTCCTGATCTTACTGTGTAAAATGCTTCACAACATCAACTAATCTAAGACTTCATCAGAGAACACACAGGAGAGAAGCCTTACTCCTGCTCTGACTGTGAGATGAGATTCTACTTATCTGGCAATTTAAAAAGACACCAACGTATACATAAGAAGTGGTAGTGGATGGGATACACTCTATTGTAATCCTATTGTTTCTCACTGTGAAGGTGAGAATTGTAGAATTTTAGCATCTCTTAACTGATCAGTGTGCACCTTGTCAGTTTTGCAGTGCTTAGATAGCTCCTACTGTAAAGATAATGAGAGGGCTAGGATATTGAGGAAACCACGAGTACATGCATCCATACCATGTGTCAGCATTGCAGGATGGTGGTGGTGGTGTGGGGTGTGTTTTCATGGCAGACATTGGGCCCCTTGATAAAAGTGGAGCAACGTTTGAATGCCACAGGATATCTAAAAATCATTGTCAATCAGGTGCATCCCTTCATGGCAGAAGTTATCCATCTGCAAATATATTTTTTCAGCTGGATTATGCCCCATGCCACAAGGCTTGTCCAGAAAAGGTTCCACGAACATGACAGTGAATTCAGGTTACTGCAGTGGCCTTCCAAGGCACCAGATCTCAAATCCAATTGTGCATCTGTTGTAGGAGATGGAACGAGCTATTCTGAGTAGAAATCCACTGCCAGAGAACTTGACACAACTGTGGGAAGCATTGCAGTCAACATGGGCCAGCATCCCAGTGGAACGCTTTCGACACCTTGTAGAGTCCATGCCCCGACAAATTGAGGCTGTTCTGATGACAAAGACTATCAGCTGTTCAGAAATGACAGGTCCAGAGAGGGGATGCGAGGAGGGGGCCGTGGCTATGTATGTGAATCACAGTATGCAGGCAAAGAGAAGAATAACTGACCTAGAGAAAGAAGAGTTTGAGTGTCTTCAGCTCCGTCCTAAACAACACCCCAGCTCAGTTTCATCTCTGGTAGTGGAGTGCTCTAACATCCACCATGGGCACATGACAAAACACTGCAGCAGAACACTGTGGATTATCTCATAATCACTGTCCATGTGATCAGGATGTCCTCTCCCCAAATGGGTCTCATCCTGTGTGGAGACTTTAATCACCTGCCCATCAAGATGCTGACAAACTCCCATCCAGACATGAAACAAGTGGTCAAAGACAAGACCACAGAGGGGACTCCATCTTAGATCTGATCAACACAACCCACTGTACTTGCTCCTCTCGGATCCAGTGATCACAAATGTCTGCTGTTCTCTCCAAACACAACATCAGGAGGGAGAAGAGAGGTGCAGCTGAAAAAAGGACATCTGGTAACCCAGAACAGAAAGGAGACCTTTGCACGATGTATGGCCAGTACTGACTGTTCTGGCATATATGAGGTGGAGAGTATTGATGCAAAGGTGGAGACGTTCAACTCCTGCATTCAAACTGCACTTGATTTATGCATGCCAATAAGAAATGAGAAAACAACAACACTGGACAAGAACTGGATGACTGAAAGAATAAAGGCTGCCATCAGGAAAATACAGAATATTTTCAACAGATGGGGAGAAACAATGACATGGAGAAAATACAGAAACACAGTGCAAATGCTTATCAAGGAAGCAAAGACAAGCTACTACAAAACTGAAATCTAGGACCTAAAGAAGAAAAACCTAAGGAATGGTGGGACTTCATTAACAATGGACTGGGACCAAAGAAAACATCAGGAGGGGAGAATACAGGTCGAGGGAATTGAAGACGACGACGTGGCTTTTGTTTTGAATGGCTTCTTTGCTGAGGCATGGACAAGCACCACACCTCTTGCCATCTTCCCCCTGCCCATGTCTACAAGACAGGTTGAGCTGTGCAGCATTGGCCAGTTAAAACAATCTCTGACCAGACTCAGCCCACATAAAGCATGTGGGCCTGATGGCATTCCAGCCTGGCTACTAAAAGAGCATGCAGAAGATATAGCCCCTGTCATCAAACACATTGTTAACACCTCCTACTGGCAGTGGACAGTTTTATCTAAGTGCACAAATCAGTATGACTACCTCCCAAAGTCCAGCACTACTACCGCCCTTGTGAAAGCCACACATTCCTGCTGACAGCTACAGACTCCATAAAACCAACAATGGTGAGTGTGTTAGTTGCTGATGTGTCCAAAGCCTTTGATCGAGTAGATCACGCAAAGTTCCTGCAACATCTGTCTGACATTGAACTGTGTCCAAGGTTACTAGCCTGGCTCCACAGCTACACCACCGAAAGAGGGCAGAGGATGATGGCAACTGGCACATTTAGCCCTTGGTCAGAGGACCATCCACAACCTGCACCACTAATCCTAGGAGGACAGGAAGTACCAGTGGTAACAACAACCAAGTATCTTGGTTTTCATCTAGACTCTAACCTCAGTGGTGACACGTGGAGCAGCCAGTGAGAAAGGCCTCAAAACGCCTTTTTGACTGTTCTTGCCAGTAATGTCCTACTGAAGATCTGGTCACAGTCTATACTACACTGGCCAGGCCTTGCCTGGAATACGGTGGAGTGCTGTTAGTTGGATGCAGTAAAAAGCAGCAGGCCCAACTAGACAGGGTGCAGAGGAAGGCCTTGAGGTTCATCTCCAGAGGTGGAGCAGTCCAATCACAGCTCCCGTCACTGCAGAGCAGGCGAGAACAGGCTGAAGTGCACCTGGTGAAGAACATGCACACTCTTGACCATCCACTGAATGACCTGCTCCCTCCAAGAAGAGGTAACTGCACCACCAGGCTCCTGAGAAACAGCCACAAACTGTCCTGTATAACTGCCTGTACAAACCGCCTGCGAAACGCCACTACCCACTGCTATCAGACTGCATAATAACTCCAGCTCTTAAATGGTTTTCCCAAAAACTCTCTTTTTTTTCCCAATAACATTTTAATATTTCAATTTCCATCATGAAACATGTCCTGTAATATTTCAAGTGTTCTGTATTCTACTTATGTCACGTATTGTGTTATGTATTTAACAGGTAGCCTTGTGGTTAAGAGTGTTGGGCCAGTAACTGAAAGGTCACTGGTTTGAATCCTGAGCCAACTAGGTCCAAAATCTGTCATTGGGCCCTTGAGCAAGGCAATTAACCCCAATTGGTCCTATAAGTCGCTCTAGATAAGAGCATCTGCTAAATTACAAATATGTAATGAAAAATGATGTTTGTACATGAGTTTGTGCTGGGCAACCTCTTCTTATCTTGTGCATAAATATAACAAAGTGTTTAAAGTAAAATAGTTAGTCTATACAGTGCATTCTGAAAGTATTTAGACCACTTGACTTTTCAACAAGAAAATACGTTGCAGCGTTATTGTAAAATTAATTCAAAATGTGTATATATAATCCCTCAATCTACACACAATACCACATAATGACAAAGCGAAAACAGGTTTAGACATTTTTGCAAATTTATGAGAAATTAAAAACAGATACCTTATTTAAATAAGTATTCCAGACACTTTTCTATGAATCTCGAAATTTAGCTCAGGTGCATCCTGTTTCCATTGATCTTCCTTGTGAACTTGATTGGAGTCCACCTGAGATCAATTAAATTGATTGGACATGGTTTGGAAAGGTACACACCTTTCTATATAACATCCGACAGTTGACATTGCATGTCAGAGCAAAAACCAAGCCATGAGGTCAAAGGAATTGTCCGTAGAACTCCGAGACAGGATTGTGTCGAGGCACAGATCTGGGGAAGGGTACCAAAAAATGTCTGCAGCATTGAAGGTCCCCAAGAACACAGTGGTCATTCTTAAATGGAAGAAGTTTGGAACCACCAAGACTCTTCCTAGAGCTGTCCGCCCGGCCAAACTGAGCAATCGGGGGAGAAGGGCCTTGGTCAGGGAGGTGACCAAGAACCCGATGATCACTTTGACAGAGCTCCAGAGTTCAGCCCGCTTGGAGTTTGCCAAGAGGCACCTAAAGGACTCTGACCATGAGAAACAAGATTATTTTCTGATGTTACCAAGATTGAACTCTTTGACCTGAATGCCAAGCGTCACGTCTGGAGGAAACCTGGCACCATGCCTACGGTGAAGCATGGATGTTTTTCAGAGGCAGGGACTGGGAGACTAGTCCAGATCGAGGGAATAATGAACGGAGGAAAGTACAGAGAGATCCTTGATGAAAACCTGCTCCAAAGCGCTCAGGACTTCAGACTGGGGCGAAGGTTCACCTGGCCCAGCCAGAGCCCAGACTTGAACCCGATTGAACATCTCTGGAGAGACCAGAAAATAGCTGTGCTGCAACGCTCCCCATCCAACCTGACAGAGCTTGAATGGATGAAACTCCCCAAATACAGGTGTGCCAAGCTTGTAGTGTCATACCCAAGAAGACTCGATGCTGTAATCGCTGCCAAAGGTGCTTCAAGAAAGTACTGAGTAAAGGGTCTGAATACTTATGTAAATTTGATATTTCCCTTTTTTTTATTAATAAATTAGGAAAAACTTATAAAAACCTGTCTTTTGCTTTGACATTATGGGGTATTGTGTGTAGATTGATGAGGGGAAAAACTATTTAATCAATTTTAGAATATGGCTGTAACATAATCAAATTTGGGAAAAGTCAAGGGGTCTGAATACTTTCAGAATGCACTGTATATATCTAAGCTATCATTGACTAGGTATTGGCACCCAATGTAATTTGCCAAGCTACCATTGACTAGGTATTGGCACCCCATGTATATAGCCAAGCTACCATTGACTAGGTATTGGCACCCCATGTATATAGCCAAGCTACCATTGACTAGGTATTGGCACCCCATGTAGATAGCCAAGCTATCATTGACTAGGTATTGGCACCCCATGTATATAACCAAGCTACCATTGACTAGGTATTGGCACCCCATGTATATAGCCAAGCTACCATTGACTATGTATTGGCACCCCATGTATATAGCCAAGCTACCATTGACTAGGTATTGGCACCCCATGTATATAGCCAAGCTATCATTGACTAGGTATTGGCACCCCATGTATATAGCCAAGCTACCATTGCTCATCGTGTATTAATTCCTTGTGCTACAATATTTTTCCCTGTTATTATAATTGTTGTATTGTGTTCTCCATTGTTGGTCAACATTTCACTGTTAGTCTACACCTGTTGTTTACCAAACATGTGACAATTAAAATGAAATGACTACGTGTTTAGTAAATTGTCTTATAGAATTATACTGAAAAAATATATAAACTTGACATGTAAAGTGTTGGTCCCATGTTTCATGAGCTGAAATAAAAGATCCCAGAAATGTTCCATACGCACAAAAAGCTTATTTTTCTCAAATTTAGTGCACAAATTTGGTTCCATCTCTATTAGTGAGCATTTCTCCTTTGCCAAGATAATCAATCCACCTGACAGTTGTGGCATATCAAGAAGCTGATTAAACAGTTCTTCCATATTAGATCTGACAGTATGAATGGTTGTATTCAGTTCTTCCATATTAGATCTGACAGTATGAATGGTTCTTATGGGCTGAGTGCCTGGAGTGTTTTGGTATGACCACAGTCAGGAGTTTTCTCTGACCCTGTGATCTCACCAGGACAGAACCACATGTCTCTATCACACTCCAGCCCAGAAGGTGGCAGTGATGCACCTTTAACGTTGGTCTGAACACCACCAATAAACACCATAGAAGAAGAATGCATGCTTAGCAACAACCAAGGGGCCATGCAACTTTCCACTGTTAAATAAAAACACTGTTCCAAAGACTGTCTATTATATGGAACAGATTGGCATGTGACCACTCTAACAATGTAGACACGTCCTCAAAGATTGGACATGAATCTGTGTTGGTCAAACTCTTCTCTTCTCTATCATTAAATACAACAAAACTATGTTTTAAGTGAAATATTTAGTGTTTGTCTAGCTGGAAAAAATACCTGAAATGAGTATCACAAAGATACATTTGACCTATGCACTAACAAGCTTTTTCAATATACGCAGCTTTGTCACCGGCTGCAGTACTGTAGCTTTATTAATCTACTGTACTTCAATCAACATGTGCTCACATTGGATGGGTTGAATAGGATTCAAACCATGTCTTAAACTGCTACCTAGCTAGTTACAAGCCACAACACACATGTAAAGTTGCTGTAGAACTGTTTCATGGGGTGTGAAAATATATGTAATCAAAACTACAGGATATCTTTAGAAGGAAAATTGTTCTACAATTTTCTTACACTTTGAAAATGTGGGATAGTTTTTGTAGGTCGGCAGGATAAAAACAATATTTAATCTCTATTAAGATTTAAGCTTGCAAAATGTAAAGGGGTGTGTAGACTTTCACTGTGACTGTATACAGTGGGGGGAAAAAGTATTTAGTCAGCCACCAATTGTGCAAGTTCTCCCACTTAAAAAGATGAGAGAGGCCTGTAATTTTCATCATAGGTACACGTCAACTATGACAGACAAAATGAGAAAAAATATCCAGACAATCACATTGTAGGATTTTTAATATATTTATTTGCAAATTATGGTGGAAAATAAGTATTTGGTCAATAACAAACGTTTCTCAATACTTTGTTATATACCCTTTGTTGGCAATGACACAGGTCAAATGTTTTCTGTAAGTCTTCACAAGGTTTTCACACACTGTTGCTGGTATTTTGGCCCATTCCTCCATGCAGATCTCCTCTAGAGCAGTGATGTTTTGGGGCTGTCGCTGGGCAACACAGACGTTCAACTCCCCTCCAAAGATTTTCTATGGGGTTGAGATCTGGAGACTGGCTAGGCCACTCCAGGACCTTGAAATGCTTCTTACGAAGCCACTCCTTCGTTGCCCGGGCGGTGTGTTTGGGATCATTGTCATGCTGAAAGACCCAGCCACATTTCATCTTCAAAGCCCTTGCCGATGGAAGGAGGTTTTCACTCAAAATCTCACGATAAATGGCCCCATTCATTCTTTCCTTTACACGGATCAGTCGTCCTGGTCCCTTTGCAGAAAAACAGCCCCAAAGCACGATGTTTCCACCCCCATGCTTCACAGTAGGTATGGTGTTCTTTGGATGCAACTCAACATTCTTTGTCCTCCAAACACGACAAGTTGAGTTTTTACAAAAAAGTTATATTTTGGTTTCATCTGACCATATGACATTCTCCCAATCCTCTTCTGGATCATCCAAATGCACTCTAGCAAACTTCAGACGGGCCTGGACATGTACTGGCTTAAGCAGGGGGACACGTCTGGCACTGCAGGATTTGAGTCCCTGGCGGCGTAGTGTGTTACTGATGGTAGGCTTTGTTACTTTGGTCCCAGCTCTCTGCAGGTCATTCACTAGGTCCCCCTGTGTGGTTCTGGGATTTTTAATAATAAAATAATAATATGCCATTTAGCAGACGCTTTTATCCAAAGCGACTTACAGTCATGCGTGCATACATTTTTGTGTATGGGTGGTCCCGGGATCGAACCCACTACCTTGGCGTTACAAGTGCTGTGCTCTACCAGCTGAGCTACAGAGGACCACAGGATTTTTGCTCACCGTTCTTGTGATCATTTTGACCCCATGGGGTGAGATCTTGCGTGGAGCCCCAGATCGAGGTAGATTATCAGTGGTCTTGTATGTCTTCCATTTCCTAATAATTGCTCCCACAGTTGATTTCTTCAAACCAAGCTACTTACCTATTGCAGATTCAGTCTTCCCAGCCTGGTGCAGGTCTACAATTGTGTTTCTGGTGTCCTTTGACAGCTCTTTGGTCTTGGCCATAGTGGAGTTTGGAGTGTGACTGTTTGAGGTTGTGGACAGGTGTCTTTTATACTGATAACAAGTTCAAACAGGTGCCATTAATACAGGTAACGAGTGGAAGACAGAGGAGCCTCTTAAAGAAGAAGTTACAGGTCCGTGAGAGCCAGAAATCATGCTTTGTAGGTGACCAAATACTTATTTTCCACCATAATTTACAAATAAATTCATTAAAAATCATACAATGTGATTTTCTGGATTTTTTTTCTCTCAATTTGTCTGTCATAGTTGATGTGCACCTATGAGGAAAATTACAGGCCTCTCTCATCTTTTTAAGTGGGAGAACTTGCACAATTGGTGGCTGACTAAATACTCCCCCACTGTACGTACCATTGACTTGCAATGGATTTGTGCCACAAATGCTAAAAAGTTAGCAGTTATAACAATAGTAAGATAAACAATATATGACCAGGACTATATTGAGGGACAGGCTGTTGTAATGTCCAGTTGATTATGTAAATAGTATTGTAGAACTCTGGTATTGATGGTCCATTTGAGGGTGAGTCATTGATATGAATGCTCAGAGTGAAAGACCTGAGTACTCACATGTGATGGCCCACGTCAACCACAACCTTTCCTATTGTGTTAGTAAGGACCACAGCATATTAGTCAGCCATTGTTCAAAATGTGTTCATACATATGGTACAATGGAAGGGGGTGTGGCATTCACAGGGGACCAGGAAGTTGATCTCAGACTTCTATTTAGGACTGGGATCCTATCCAGAGTTGACAGATTACAAACCCAGCCTGCCTCTCTCCTTCCACACTGATTCTAAACCTACAGTCACCTAGTCCTGATTGTGACAGTGGAGCCTAGTTTGCATTGCAGGATCTAGAGATGGCATCAGTAGACAGGTTTCCATTGGCCTAGGTTTATTTGACAAAAAAACATTTAGCAAAGAAATCATTGCAACATGATGGAAACGGCAGATACAGGAGACAGTTTCTAAAGATCCACAAATGTTTTATCTTTTCGACAGGGGCAGGAAAACATTGAAGAACCACAGTTCAATGCCGCGAAGGTGTAAAAATGGCGCTGCTAAAATCAGAGATTCTTCTCCTGAGTACATACCTTCGAATCTTGAGTACACACCGACGTCTCCTGTATATAAACCTTACATATAGGACTTCAAGTTGTAAAATAGTGAACTACTCCTTTAATGGACTTGTAGGTGCTATGAAAGGGACGTTTAAAAAAACAACGATAATGTTGTATTTTGTTCATTAGTCCACTGTTAATACAATGCCAAAAATGTTGCATGTTAGAAATCAAGTTTTCAAGATAGAGCACTTTCAGTACAGAGAAACAAGTGTGATGATGCAAATGAGGAAAATGATAATTGCATACAATTTGCATCCTCACACTTGTTCCAATGTACTACAGTGTTTCCCAATCCTGGTCCAGGGGACACAAAGGGGTGAGCTTTTTAGTTTTTGCCCTAACACTCACACAGTGGATTCAACTAAGCAACTCCAGCCTTTGAATGGAATAAGGTATGTGAGGGCTAGGGCAAAAACAAACAAGTCCACCCCTTTGGGACCAGGATTGGGGAACACTGCTGTACTGAAAGTCCTCCATCTTGAGAACTTCACTGGTGATGCGCACATTTTTGAGATTGTATACAGGGTGAAGAAACCAATGTGGACATTTGTAATTTGATTGAACTATCCCTTTAATTAGAGTTCTTTTGGAGTTACACTTAGTCAGAGGTAAATTTGCTCTAAGCATGTGCTATGAATAAACATTCTTTTATTTTATAAAGAAAACGTATTTTGTCATCTCTTAAGAAGGATAGGCCAACTGAACGAGTGTGCTCGCATACTCCCTTAAAAGACCTTTGCTTGAAAAACGAGAAAATAGTGGCAGTAGTACGGTTTGTCCATTTTGAGACGCCATAGACCCCTTTCTGTGTCTACAAACATTGCTGCAAGAGCGCGACGCGCGCAAGTTGATGGCAGAACAAGGGGGATTTCTAATAGAACGCCAGCAAAAAAGCCTCTATTTAAATGTTGCTTATGAGTGCATTTCACACTACTTTGGATTTTAATTGGATTTTAAGGCTCGTATGAATGTCCTGCTTAATATAATGTTTGTGTCATCACAAATCAACTGCATTATACTTAAAAAAACACTTCAACTTCAACCAGTAAAATGGCTCTTTGGCTATAGCCTATATCAATCATCGTTAGCATTGTAGCTAACAACTGCTGCATCCAAAATTGTTATTTTGCAAAGATCACAACCAAATATAATTTTAGCGATTGTTCAAGCAATAGGCCCTTTTCACGTGACGTCAGACAACTTCCGTTCTGCCGCGATGCAGGTTATGTTTACATCCGGTGTCGCTTAGGAACGCTTAGCTAGTAGCACATCATTATGGAGTTCACCCAGGCCCTTTCACATCTGCCACCAATACGACTTAACGACGTAGAACGACTTGCTGACAAGTGGTCCCTTACTTCAAGATCGAAGCTTGATAAAGGCTACAAGTTCTTCGTTGAAGGTTACCTGTTTGATTATGAAGGTACGTGTTTATCTTTATTTAGCTTAAATTAGCCCTATGCTAGCGAAGGTTATGAGCTGACGAGTTTCTGTTTTGCAGCCTCTTTTTAATATTACTGCTGTTTGTATCGACCGTAAGATAAGAGTCAGTAATGTATTAATGGCTAATGCTGCGCCCTTTCTCCCAATCACTGTATTGAAACAGTCTCAAGTGTAGTTAACGGTGAGGTGACAGTGAGAGGGCGATGTTACAGGTCCATGAAGAAAAATGAGGAGGCTCATCGGCTTCAGGTTTCTCAGATAAACAGTTCTCTAACATTATGATAAGATAGGTTAAGATAGATAAGTTTTCTTTTTGTTGTGTTTTGCTGCGGTTGCAGATTTAATAAGAATGATTCCACAAAGTTCCACTGTGGATCAGTTTGTTTCTCAGTCTGAGCTCTGATTTTGTATCATTAAACTTAATACACAACGAAATTCTTACAAACCGATGTGGGTTGTTGACGGCAATAAAGACTGGGAAAGATTCTGTGATAACTCAAAATGTTCAAATTTTCGATAAGTGTTGGCACTACTTGTCAAAGGTTTCAGAACAGCCAATTTTTCTTAATTAAAAAAGAAATTGGGTTTTGAAAATTGTGTACAGTAGTTTATAATGAAACGCAGAAAAAATGTTTTGTAAGTACAGCACTAATTGTTATGTCTCTATGAACAGGTTACACTAGACTCTGCAGAGGTTCCTGTGGTACTCAATCACATGTCATGTTCCTGCTCTGCTGGGAAAGCACTATGTAATCACATAGTAGCACTTCTTTTTCAAAGTGCTCACTATGTTACCATGGGCTTTAAGACAGTGCCATTGCCTCTGTCATGCACCAGCGCACTGCAGACCTGGCACCGGCCTAGGACACAGGTCAGACATTATTTGTTACACTGATGCAGAACTTTGCAGTTTGTATTGACTTTTGACAATGTATTGTTCATCATTATTATATCACAGGGAATTGTACCAGAGGCCACCAATGATATGGCGGTGTGTAAACCAGCGGCTAAGAAAAAACAAGTGTCAGAGCTGGTGTGAAGTGCACACTGTACCGAGCCTATGATGGTGAGTCTGAATGAGCCCCCGCCTGTACTAGAGCACAAAGACTTTAGTGCATTTCTAAAATAATACAAACATAAAAGTGATTATTATTTGTTACTTTTTATATAGACTTTCAGTGGATATTTTTTTATTTGTATTAGAAGCATGTACGAGACTGGATGAGTGTGGTTGTCTTTTTTTAGTGAAAAAGATAAGGTGGCATTTAATGAAATCTAAACTTGACATATCTCACTTTCATGCCAGGGCCTATTCCGATCCTCACGTCATGGCCAGTGCTGAGAAACTGAAAGACATCCGTCCACAACCAGGGGATTTGCAAATTGCTGCACGGGCTTGAGGGCCTTAATTTGGTGGACTCTAAATTTGGCCCTGTGCCATTTGGGTCTGTGCTTTCTTACCAGTGCCCTCTAGAATTAAGTAGAGATATTATTAAACACCCTGGTGCCAGTGAGTTTCCTCAGTTGCCTATTGAAGGTTACAACTTTAAATTTCCCATTGATTTTGAGCCCAACTACATACAACAATGTCATTTGGACAGCCTGATTGTGTCAGAGGAGATGTCTGCTGCTATTGAAGCAGAAACAAGAATGCAGTCAGAATGCCAGCTGTGGAGCCAGGTACGCAAACCCCGACTGACAGCCAGCAGATTCCGTGAAATCTGCCATGTTCGTGGGGAGTTGTCTGCCAAGGCTTTGGCAACCCGCATTCTGAGAGGAACTCCTCAGACAGCTGCTATGAGAAGAGGGTTGGATCTGGAACCTGAGATACTGAGGCAATATTCTGATTTTTGTGATGTCTCTCTGAAACAATGCGGGGTCATCATCCACCCTGATTCACCTCACCTTGCAGCCAGCCCGGATGCTAAAGTCTTCTGCCCAACAGAAGCACCACCATTTGGTCTTGCTGAGGTTAAGAGTTGCGATGTTGAAAATGTTACCCAAGTTAAACACCTGATCACAGTTAAAGGCCAGGCCTGCCTTAAGAAGAGCCACAAATACTACTATCAGGTTCAAGGCCAACTCGCCTTAAGCGGACTTCAGTGGTGTGACTTCATTACAGATACCCGCACTGACTTCACAGTTGAGAGAATCTTTAGGGATGAGGAGATTATCCACTCAATGCGACAGAAGCTTGATCATTTCTATTATAACATCTACATGGATGTCTTCTTAAGTTATAAAACATAAGGCAGAATTTTATGTGTAAATAGTGTTAAGGTAAATGTGGAAGGTGAACCTTTGACATTTTTTTCTTTAACTGCAAATTAACTTGTCATATACTGTATATCTCCTATGTACTGAAACACACATTTTGAAAAGGATTGTGATGTAAATGTCGACATGTTTTTCTTTAACTGCAAATGAACTTAATTGTGTTATATACTGTATATCTATGTATTGAAATACAAATTTTGAAAAGGATTGCGATGTTGTAAATGCTCTTACCAAAATCAAAAAGGATTGGAAGCAGTTGCTTGCAAACATATATTTAATAGTTCCATCAGTGCCATGACACATAAGCACATAACATGGTTAATAGTTGGATATTTTTACAATATATCACATTAGGTTCATTAATAGCTATGAAAAGTTATTACCCTTAACAAAAACATACAGTATAACATTAGATCAATTAAATTACCAACAAAGTTAATTCATATTTACATTTTTTTGTACATACAATACAGTAATATAAAAGTACTTCTATTTACAGCCCATCTAGCTTACTCAGGAAATATACAACTTCCAGTTGACAAAAACATCAGACTGGTTTGTCTCCTTTAATGTCAAGAGGTCCCTGATAGTTCGACATGAGGCAGCAGATGGCCCACAGCTGATTCACTGAACCCACTGTGGAAAGAGGAACAAGCCCATCCCAGATATGGTACTCCTTCACCCTCCGTATGGCCCTCTCGACTAAAATCCTCAGCCGGGCGATGGCCTGGGTCTTAAGAGTGTCCTCCCTGCTGAGCTGAGGAGATTTTTTTCAGTGGAGGGATGACGAGTGTTGCCCCCACTTCTGACAACATCCTCTCGATCAGGAAACCCTTGTCCGCCATTAATTCATCTCCGGGCTGAAGTAAATGCAAGATCTGACATTTCCGTGTTATTTCCATGTCGGAGATGGAGCCTGTGTAGAGCTTTGATACAAATGTGATAACACCACATGGAGCTACACCAATCAGCCCTTTAAAGGTGGTGTGATTTTTGTAGCTCGAAAAGGTTTCTGACTGTAGTGAGAGGGAGGATGGTGTTTCACAGCGGATCTCGGTGCAGTCTACTATAACTCTCACCTGGGGGCAGTAGAGCTTGAACTTATCAGGCATTGTGGCCTGCACCTGCTCTCTTGTCATCCACACCGGCAGTGAGCCAAGAACCTGGTAAAGGTAGCTAGTCCATGTTAAAATGATGCGGCTAACTGTGGACAGGCTGACCTCAAAGATGGTAGACAAGGTTTTCTCCTGAAGCCCAGCTGCAACACGACACAGAAACATAAATAGTTCATCAATAAGTGGAAGTTTTCGGTGAGGGCTAGGTGTCACATGTGCCGCTTTGCTGTGCCTTAGACCAGTATACAAGCCGTGAAGCAGAGGGATAAACAGAATCCCAAAACACAGTGAAGACCTCCTTTGAGCTGAATCGTGTGTAGTAGCGATAGTCCTCATCTGTGACACAAAAATTAAAAAGGAGTGGATGCTGCTTCTTAACTGTCAGGTGCTGGATCTCAATTTCTAGGGACAACACTTGCAGCTCCAACTCTCGAATTCTTTGAGTAGCACTGTCCAGTTTACCTTAAGGGGAAGAAAAAGCATACATGTTGGTAGGTTAGTTATTACTCATCTATCCCATCCCATTTTCAATAAATAAAACTGAAGAAGCTTCTAAGATGGATGAGGTTTAAAACGCCAAGTCTTTTCACAGAGAGACCAGTTACTCCAAATCGTAGTATAAAATAGTATTTTTACTTAACTGCCATATACTTTTACTTTTTTTGCCAAACAGATACATGGTTACTCTTATTTGTAATACTAACCAGGAGAAGGACGGCAGGCATAGTCGTGATCGTTTGTCACTGCAGGCAAAGCACCCTCTGTGCTGTCAGGCATCTCATGATCAGAATCATCCAGGACAGCAACACCAAGACGCTTTCTTGCTCGCTGGTAAACTGACTCCCGAGCTTGTGAGCCGCCTCCTATATGTGTGAAATTAACCATATGCTTGTCATGATACATTTTGGTAATCACTTTTCAGTCCCTAAAATGACAAAATGTAGCAGCTATATTGCATCAGGATTAAATTATTAAACATTTTGTACAAGTAATATATTATTGGATTACAGTAGTATTACGTTTAACGCTGTCTACCTATCCTTACCCCAATCATTCCAGTGGAATCTAGACGGCACTGATCCCTGTTTAATACGGATCCGTCCACTGGCCGATGTGTATCTATCCTCAGGGGGAAAGTGCTGACTGCAAACAAAGGTGCTCCCACGAAGAATCTTAAAACTTGGTCCCTCATCTCTCCTGATCGCCCCTCACCCAACGGGCACGTATTTCTCCATCAACAGGGAAATCGTGAAAACTCAGATACGGGAATTTCTGTTTGTTGTTTGAACAAAATGGTACACTGCAATAGCATCTTCTCGAAGATTGTGCCATGCTTCGGTGTTGGATGGGATACTGTTGCGATACAGACACCGGGAGAAAAGAAACAGCTAAATTAACATTCAGCTTTGACCAGGAATCAATATTTATCTAGCTATCATGCACAACAGTATTTGAATAGGTGAGTTACTATACATTCATGAATAAACTAACTGCCTAACAAAGGGTTAGATAGCTAGCTAAGTAAACTTGTTACATTACAGCCAGGCAGCAATGTAACGCTACCTTTTAACGTTATCGGTATCTGGTACTAAGTTGTTGTTAGCTAACGTTAGCCCACTTTTAAGTAACTAAGGCAGTGAACAATTATGAATTAACAATAACGTTAGCAAGTTACAAACCATTGCATATAAATAAACATTATTACTCTTAACTTTACTAATTTAACTTAAACGTACCTTTTGGAATTTCTTCAAGTAGCTAGCTTGCTAGTTAGTGGTCAACAGTTGTATTTTCGTTGAGAAGTCTCAGGTTACGGGCGAACGGAAGTGAAGTTAACCTGCTACGCGGAAAGGCGGAAGTTAGATGACGTCATCGTGAAAAGGGCCTATTATCAAAACATAATTCTAAGCCTATGAGAACCCAAAGAAGTTATTTTGTTTAGAAGAAATACAAATGTAAATCTAGACTACTGCCGCCAAGAGTCGCACGCATCTGTTTGTGACGTCAGTGTGTCATGTCCTGGAAAAGGGTCTATAGCCACTTCCTCAAAATAGTCAGAAAACTCAAGAATTCCGTCTTTAATGTTGATATTTTTGCAGAGGAAATCTTAGTCGTGCAATTTTACATGTTTGGTTCAGTATTTCTCAATGAAAAAACCTGCATGAAAACAAGTCTTCTCAAGTTTAATGACAACAAAGACTTTATTGAAGAATCCCTACTGTTGACCAATCACCAACGCAGGGGCGTAGAGTTCGGCTACCGACTTGCCTCGAGGAAAAAATGTTGTGTTCCCGAAAAGCCGAAAAAACCCTTACCGAAAGTCCAAAATGAAAACCTCACAAAAAGTTGTCATAATATATGCACAAACTCTTCCAAACTGTTTCGGCTGGAAAGCATGCTGACGCCTTAAAGGCTAACAAAAAGTCTGTCTTACAATGGTTTCAGTAGTCCTACACTGTCACAAGGTATAGATTATACCCCTATTTAGACCTGAAGTTGCAGACAGTCTAAATCCAGATTAGTGACAATATCGGAACACTTAAACCATTTGTAACATAAGTATTGTTAGTCCAGCATAAAGTTTGAGCTTTCCTTTCAACACCATGGAGTGAATCCTTACCACTGCTACATCTGGCTATCAGCCACCGGAGCTTAGTGTTTATTCAGCCTCTTTTACTGCCTTAAAAAAACATAGCTGATATGGCTGACTTGCTTAAAAAATATGGTTTCTACTGACTCCTTCTGGATTTGTGTAAGTCAATAGGAACTGCAGAGTTAAATAAAGGTTCAATAATATTAATAAAATATGTACATATTAAAATGGCTACTGTAAAACACATAGGGTGTTCACTCCTTAGGCCTACCTTCCTTTCTGCGTCGGACTTCGGCCTCATGTCTGGGGTGGAAAATCTACTTCTGAAAGTACCATGCTTAGATGCGTACTAACATCTCAGATTGATCTCTTCCCAAACAGCGACAGTTTCGTTGCAAACAAGACACACCGGTTTGATATTGGAGAAATACTATGAATATATTTTAATAGAACAGGTAGGACTATTAATATCTCCCGAGTGGCGCAGTGGTCTAAGGCACTGCATCGCAATGCTAGCTGTGCCACAGCCGGCCGCGACCAGGAGACCCATGGGCGGCGCACAATTGGTCCAGCGTCGTCCAAGGTAGGGGAGGGTTTGGCCGGCAGGGATGTGGGTTTGTTTACCACGGGGGGCCAGTATAAAAAACAACAACATGTATGCATTCACTAACTGTAAGTCGCTCTGGATAAGAGCGTCTGCTAAATGACTAAAATGTAATTAATATAGACATTGGTGATTTTACCACTGTAACCAGATGGACATCATTATGTTATGGTCAATTCGGTCATTGAATTGATTAGCCCATGTAGTGTCGAGTCAAATGTTGCTAATTATGCTGTAACAAAGGAGTCCGCTTATACTGAGCTTTGATCATAAGTTTTATTCATATCACAAGATTTCAGCATAAGTTTACAGATGTCATGATCACCCCGAGAGCAGTGTCCTCCAAATTACAATGTTTGCTCTAATCTTTGTTCAAACCCAGTACTTATAATATTCTCCAAAATATGGGTGGCTCCCTCTACTGTCCAATCCCCTGTCTACAACACACACTCCCTCTGTTCTATGGGGCGTCACCCTAAAACGGCTCCCTCTGAAACTAAATAAACATCCTCTCAGGTTCCACTTGAAAACATTAGCAAAGTCATAATTCTTAATACACTACACCCACTAATCACGTGTTAAATGTGTAGTGTAGCTACACTGTGTAGGACTATGAATTGGGCAGCTATAGGCTATTTGTTAATAGGCTAATTATGTTCTGGCCCGCAGACTAGCTACAAGCTCAGCAACAAATTGACTGGAGGCCAAACCTAGTTGCCAACCCCTGTATATCGTAAATTCAATCTGGTTGGTATAAGATTGAAATGGGAAAATAATGTACCCGTGAACACCCTATGGGCGGCAAGTAGCTTAGTGGTTAAGAGCGTTGTGCCAGTAACCGAAAGGTCGCTGGTTCTTATCCCCGAGCCGACTAGGTGAAAAATCTGTCGACGTGCCCTTGAGCAAGGCACTTAACCCTAATTGCTCCTGTAGCTGCCCAATTCTGGATAAGAGCGTCTGCTAAATGACGTAAACGTAAAATGTAAACTATGAAATAGCTCCCCAATACCGTCTGATGTATGTATTACATGAATGGTGACCACAGCCCTTCCGACAATACATTTAAAACGTGTTTTCCTGTGTTTTTTCCCACCCTGCTGAATGTATCCAATGTTCCATATCAAATGTGTGTCCTATTATGACACATCTGGCAGTTTCTTCTCTCCATGTTTCTTGGCCTAGTATCATTTTTTACAAAAATCTGTGTTTTTTGTTCATTACCATGTCAGGAAAATACCATGTTACTGGTGCAGCTACCATGGTATTTCCCTGACATGGTATTACAATGAAAAAGATACCATGGTACTATCATGTTTATTGGGTCACTACAGTGGCAGGAAAATGCCATGGTATTTGCACCAGAGCCATAGTATTTTCCTGCCTTGGTAGTGACCCAAAACACATCATAGTACAATGGAATGTTGTTGTTCATTGTACTACGATGGTACATTTTTGTAAGAGCTGTCCTTCACATCGGAGTGCCAATGCTGGCTCTTTGCGTCTCTTGACCATGTCGCGTGGACCGGGCACAAAACTCAAGGAGCGCTCTCCACTTCCCTCCGGTAGTTATTTAGCAAGCCTGATAACACATCACTCCCGACAGACACAAGCAAAAACTCTTGCATAAATGTAGAAGCCTATACACCTAAACACTAGCGATCTGACATGCTGTATTGCATGGAAACTGCAGGCTACTAACAACAGCAGCTACATAGTCTAGCCTACTATGGCCCTGTCCCTCTGTCCAGGGTAAACAAAGAGGTCATGTTGTGTCTTGTATATACAGTATAGGTCATTTGTTTGAGAGAATGTGAATGGGATAACATTTGGTTCATATATAGACACTAATTATTTGATTTAAAACAGTTTGTTTCATTTAATTATACACAAAAAGATGTTGCCCAGATCAAATTAATGTACAAACAGTATTTTTCATTACATTTGAGTCATTTAGCAGATGCTCTTATCCAGAGCAACTTACAGAACCAATTAGGGTTAATTGCCTTGATCAAGGGAACAACGACAGATTTTTCACTATGTTGGCTCAGGATTGAAAACCAGCGACCTTTCAGTTACTGGCCCAACACTCTTAACCACTAGGCTACATGCCGCCAGATCAATTAACTTCAATACAGTTATCCAAATACATTCATCATCAATGAATAAAATAATGAATCTAATTTTAAAAGAGAATTTAAAAAACACAAGTAGTCGATTCATAGCCTTTTTATAATTAATAAAAGTTGTTTAGTAATATAAAATAATCCACCCAAACTAATGCTGAAAACTGATCATCACACCATCTTTATCTGATATACACTGAGTGTACAAAACATTAGGAACACCTTCCTAATATTGAGTTGCACCCCCCCCTTGTCCTCAGAACAGCCTCAATTCATCGGGGCATGGACTCTCCAAGGTGTTGAGAGCATTCCACAGGGATGCTGGACCATGTTGACTGCAATGCTTCCCACAGTTGTGTCAGGTTGGCTGGGAGTGGATCTCTATTCCAAATAGCTCGTTCCATCTCCTCCCACAGATGCACAATTGGATTGAGATCTGGTGACTCGGCAGGCCACTGCAGTAAGCTGAATTCACTGTCATGTTCTTGGAACCATTCCTGGACAAGGCTTGTTGCATGGGGCATAATCCTGCTGAAAAAATCTACACTGCTCAAAAAAATAAAGGGAACACTTAAACAACACAATGTAACTCCAAGTCAATCACACATCTGTGAAATCAAACTGTCCACTTAGGAAGCAACACTGATTGACAATACATTTCACATGCTGTTGTGCAAATGGAATAGACAACAGGTGGAAATTATAGGCAATTAGCAAGACACCCCCAATAAAGAAGTGGTTCTGCAGGTGGTGACCACAGACCACTTCTCAGTTCCTATGCTTCCTGGCTGATGTTTTGGTCACTTTTGAATGCTGGCGGTGCTTTCACTCTAGTGGTAGCATGAGACGGAGTCTACAACCCACACAAGTGGCTCAGATAGTGCAGCTCATCCAGGATGGCACATCAATGCGAGCTGTGGGAAGAAGGTTTGCTGTGTCTGTCAGCGTAGTGTCCAGAGCATGGAGGCGCTACCAGGAGACAGGCCAGTACATCAGGAGACGTGGAGGAGGCCGTAGGAGGGCAACAACCCAGCAGAAGGACCGCTACCTCCGCCTTTGTGCAAGGAGGAGCACTGCCAGAGCCCTGCAAAATGACCTCCAGCAGGCCACAAATGTGCATGTGTCTGCTCAAACGGTCAGAAACAGACTCCATGAGGGTGGTATGAGGGCCCGACGTCCACAGGTGGGGGTTGTGCTTACAGCCCAACATCGTGCAGGACGTTTGGCATTTGCCAGAGAACACCAAGATTGGCAAATTCGCCACTGGCGCCCTGTGCTCTTCACAGATGAAAGCAGGTTCACACTGAGCACGTGACAGACGTGACAGAGTCTGGAGACGCCGTGGAGAACGTTCTGCTGCCTGCAACATCCTCCAGCATGACCGGTTTGGCGGTGGGTCAGTCATGGTGTGGGGTGGCATTTCTTTGGGGGGCCGCACAGCCCTCCGTGTGCTCGCCAGAGGTAGCCTGACTGCCATTAGGTACCGAGATGAGATCCTCAGACCCCTTGTGAGACCATATGCTGGTGCAGTTGGCCCTGGGTTCCTCCTAATGCAAGCCAATGCTAGACCTCATGTGGCTGGAGTGTGTCAGCAGGTCCTGCAAGAGGAAGGCATTGATGCTATGGACTGGCCCGCCCATTCCCCAGACCTGAATCCAATTGAGCACATCTGGGACATCATGTCTCGCTCCATCCACCAATGCCACATTGCACCACAGACTGTCCAGGAGTTGGCGGATGCTTTAGTCCAGGTCTGGGAGGAGATCCCTCAGGAGACCATCCGCCACCTCATCAGGAGCATGCCCAGGCATTGTAGGGAGGTCATACAGGCACGTGGAGGCCACACACACTACTGAGCCTCATTTTGACTTGTTTTAAGGACTTTACTTTAAAGTTGGATCAGCCTGTAGTGTGGTTTTCCACTTTAATTTTGAGGGTGACTCCAAATCCAGACCTCCATGGGTTGATAAATTTGATTTCCATTCATAATTTTTGTGTGATTTTGTTGTCAGCACATTCAACTATGTAAAGAAAAAAGTATTTAATAAGATTATTTCATTCATTCAGATCTAGGATGGGTTGTTTAAGTGTTCCCTTTATTTTTTTGAGCAGTGTATTTTGCAGATGGATACACTGCTGCCATGAAGGGATGCACCTGATTGGTAACGATGTTTAGATATCCTGTGGCAGTCAAACATTGCTCCACTTTTATCAAGGGGCCCAATACGTGCCATAAAAACACACCCCACACCCCCACCACCAGCCTGCAATGCTGACACACGGCATGGATGCATGTACTCATGGTTTTCTCCATACCTTAGTCCTCCCATCAGCATGAAACAGCAGGAACCGGGATTCATCAGACCAGGCAATGTTTTTCAAATTCTCCAGTGTCCAGTGTTTTCATTCCATAGCCCACTGCAACTGCAGTTTCTTGTTTTCTGCTGAAAGCTAATGGGGATCCATAATAAATACACCACAACTACATCATTAAGGATCATAGCTTTCACCTGGTCAGTCTATGTCATGGAAAGAGCAGGTGTCCTTAATGTTTTGTACACTCAGTGTATGTTGTGTCTACTAGTTCACTCCCACAGAAAACTGCAGATGTGACCTTGAGCAAGGCACTTAACCCTAATTGCTAATGTAAGTCGCTCTGGATAAGAGCGTCTGCTAAATTACTAAAATGTAAATGTAATGTACCACCCAGTCAACCATCAGACTCCATTGTGAGACGCCTCAAATAGGATATTCAACCTTAAAAGGCAAATCCAAGGTCATCTCAATATCTTTACAGTAGAAGCTAACAAAACACACCAAAACTGACAAGGTGAACACTGATCAGTAAAGTAAAGAGAGGCTAACATTCTAGAACGCTCCCTTTGATTTTGAATTTTAGGACCCCTTTAGTTATAAATATATATTTAAAAATGAATTTGGCATTTACTACTATATATCCAATAGAAACACATTGAATAACACATTCATAAATGGCCCAAAAACAGACTAATGGTGAAAACTGATCATCACATCATCTCTATCTGATACATTCAGTACAATTTTAGTAGTATTTTATTAGGATCCCCAGCGGCTACTCTTCCTGGGGTACAAACAGGAAACACAAAAAAATACATCAAATACATCATCATGCACTACATTTACAATTTAGTCATGTTGCAGATGCTCCCATCCAGAGAGACCCACAGCTAGTGCATTCATCTTATGATAGCCAGGAGAGACAACATAGTGGCTACTAAAAACTCCTTATGAAGCAGGAACCCAGGGAGAAACATAGAGAGGAACCAGGCTCAAAGGGGTGGCCAGTCCTCTTCTGGCTGTACCAGGTGACATATGTTTTCATATCAGTAGGCTGTACAATACAAAGGGGGGGAAACTATTCTAAAAGCTGGTAAGAGTCGAAAGCTAAAAAGGGACAAAAGTCATGCAAATTATGAGCCATATCATCCTCAACAGCAAACACAGGTTCTTAGAAATGTTTTCACATTTATTAAAAACAATAATACCTAATTTACATACACCTTAGCCAAATACATTTAAACTCAGTTTTCACAATTCCTGACATTTAATCCTAGTAAAAATTCCCTGTCTTAGGTCAGTTAGGATCACCACTTTATTTTAAGAATGTGAAATGTCAGAATAATAGTAGAGACAATGATTTATTTCAGCTTTTATTTATTTAATCACATTCGCAGTGGGTCAGAAGTTTACATACTCTCAATTAGTATTTGGTAGCATTGCCTTTAAATTGTTTAACTTGGGTCAAACGTGTCGGGTACCCTTCCACAAGCTTCCCACAAAAAGTTGGGTGAATTTTGGCCCATTCCTCCTGACAGGGTTGGTGTAACTGATTCAGGTTTGTAGGCCTCCTTGCTCGCACACACCTTTTCAATTCTGCCCACAAATGTTCTATAGGATTGAGGTCAGGGCTTTGTGATGGCGACTCCAATACCTTGACTTTGTTGTCCTTAAGCCATTTTGCCACAACTTGGAAGTATGCTTGGGGTCATTGTCCATTTGGAAGACCCATTTGCGACCAACCTTTAACTTCCTGACTGATGTCTTGAGATGTTGCTTCAATATATCCACATAATATTCCTTCCTCATGATGCCATCTATTTTGTGAAGTGCACCAATCCCTCCTGCAGCAAAGCACCCCGACAGCATGATGCTGCCACCCCGTGCTTCACGGTTGGGATGGTGTTCTTCTGCTTGCAAACATAACATTATTTTCCTTCAAACATAACAATGGTCATTATGGCCAAACAGTTCTATTTTTGTTTCATCAGACCAGAGGACATTTCTCAAAAAAAGTATGATCTTTGTCCCCATGTGCAATTGCAAACCGTAGTCTGGCTTTTTTATGGCGGTTTTGGAGCAGTGGCTTCTTCCTTGCTGAGCGGCCTTTCAGGTTATGTCGATATAAGACTCATTTTACTGTGGATATAGACACTTTTGTACCCGTTTCCTCCAGCATCTTCACAAGGTCCTTTGCTGTTGTTCTGGGATTGATTTGCACCAAAGTACATTCATCTCTAGGAGACAGAACGCATCTCCTTCCTGAGCGGTATGACGTCTGCGTGGTCCCATGGTGTTTATACTTTAGTACTATTGTTTGTACAGATGAACGTGGTACCTTCAGGCGTTTGGAAATTGCTCCCAAGGATGAACCAGACTTGTAGAGGTCTACACATTTTCTTCTGAGGTCTTGGCTGATTTCTTTTCATTTTCCCATGATGTCAAGCAAAAAGGCATTGAGTTTGAAGGTAGACCTTTAAATACATCCACAGGTACACCTCCTATTGACTCAAATTATGTCAATTAGCTAGGGGTGTAACGATTCGTTTTAACAACGATTCGATTTGTATCACGATTCGTGGTTGTCGATACGATTCAAGGACGATATTGGTTCATTTAGAACGATACGATCCGAAACGATTCAGTGACTTGAAATCGATTCAGTAACCTTTTAGCCAAAAATTCAACCAGTGTGACTGAAATAAATACCTGGTAACCAGTTGCATTTTAATGGCTGGCAATAGTCTTGATATTTTTAACAGTGTTTCATGCCTCCATGCAGACCATCTGGTATTATGAAACTTACCCATACCTACGTTGACAGCAGCCCCATCTGTGCATACAGCGACCAACTTTGTTGTCCAGTCATCCAAGCCTGTGTCCTGGAAAAGTCTCACAAGTCCGTCTGTTATGGCCTGTGCGGTTCGGTCAGCACCCAATTCAATCAGTCCAATAAAGTCCGAAGTAAACTCTCCGTTGCTGGACACAGACACAATGTAAACTATTTCCTGCTCAGTTTTTGTGATGTCCTCAGATCCATCAAAAAGCATTCAGTAAAGGAACATCCTCAGAATAGGAAGACATGGGACGTGCGTGTTTAGCTTTATGGAAAGAGAAAATATTAAACAGAGCTTGCCGCTGTTCTTCATTCAGCTTGTCTCGGCGACTGGACATTTATTCTCGGCTAGCTTTTAGCAATGGCTTGCGCCACATTCGTGTGCTCCTTGCTCTTTTCATGTTTGTCAAATAAAGGATGGTTGAAATTCTTTGAGCCTTTATAAAATGCACCTGTTTTGTCTGCTAGATGTGGATTTGAGCGGCAAATCTTGCACCACATTTCAGTGCGCTCATCGTTAGCTTCAAGCCACTTTTCCGAAAAAAGTATTTTCTTCGGCTCTGGCTCCAGTTGGCGTTTCTTTGTAGGTGGCGAAACGCCAAAGAATCTGCTTAATGTCTGTTGCTTTTTGGACATCCCTGACAGTAGTTGACAAGCAACATGTCATGTGTAAGTTTAGCTGAGAAGATCGGTCAAGTACGCAAAGGCGCGTAGTAACACAAGTGTCATTACGCATTCCTGACTTTTGTCGCGCTTGCGTATCTGCGTACCAGTTATGTGCACCCCTGCATATAAAGTCTGACGTGCTTAAATCCAATGGGTTATTTCCTAGTATCGATACAATCGATTTATTACATTTTAAAACGATGTTAGATCGATATATGTTGTCCAAAATGCCAACTCGCCGAGCACAGATCGATGTAGTTGGATCATATGAATATAAATCGATACATCGATGTAATAGATGGATCGTTACACCCCTACAATCAGAAGCTTCTAAAGCCATGACATCATTTTCTGGAATTTTCCAAGCTGTTTAAAGGCACAGTCAACTTAGTGTATGTAAACTTTTGACCCACTGGAATTGTGATACAGTGAATTATGTGAAATAATCTGTCTGTAAACAATTGTTGGAAAAATGACTTGTGTCATGCACAAAGTAGATGTCCTAACCGACTTGCCAAAACTATAGTTTGTTAAAAAGAAATTTGTGGAGTGGTTGAAAAACGAGTTTTAATGACTCCAACCTAACTGTATGTAAACTTCCGACTTCAACTGAATATGGACAAGCAATGACAGAGCGACATGGACTAAGATACAGTAGAATATTATAGAATACAGTATATACATATATGGACAAGCAATGACAGAGCGACATGGACTAAGATACAGTAGAATATTATAGAATACAGTATATACATATGAGATGTGTAAAATGCTTCACAACATCAGCTGAGCTAAAAGTTCCTGTTGTTATTTTTGTAATGTGCCATAAGGTTTATTTTAATGTTTTTTTGAATCTTGTCTTATTGCTAGTTTGAGTTACCTGGCAGAGAGTTCCATGTAGTCATGGCTCTATTTAATACTGTGTGTTTCCCATCGTCTGTTCTGGACCTGGGGACTGTGAAGAAACCTCTTGCTGCATGTCTTGTGTTGTACCGATGAGTGTCCGAACTAGCTCATTCCCACAGAAAACTGCAGAGGAAAGCAGTACCACCCAGTCATCTATCAGACCTCACTGAGTGTATTCAACCCTAAGGGCAAATCCAAGGTCATCTCAATATCTTTACAGTAGAAGATAACAAAACACACCAAAACTGACAAGGTGAACACTGATCAGTAAAGTCAAGACAGGCTAACATTCTATAACGCTCCCTTTCCTCTGCACAGTTCTCTCACAGTGAGAAACAATAGGATTACAATAGAGTGTTACGCTTTCTTAATGTTATCAAATTCACTGTTACCACTTCCTTTATGAGGTGAGAATGAAGTGATGAAGTGACTTTACGGTTAAACTGGTCTGAGACAACTGTTGAGGCTTCTCTCCTTAATGTATACGTTGATGTGTTTATAAGTAAGTGTTTTCTCCTGTGTGTGTTCTCCGATGACCTTTTAGCTCAACTGATGTTTTAAAAAAATTTCCACAATCAGAGCAGCAGTAAGGCTTCTCTCCTGTGTGTATACGTTCATGTTGTTTTAAGTTGCCAGGTTGAGGGAAACTCGCAGCACAGTCAGCGCAGGAGTAAGGCTTCTCCCCTGTGTGTATACGTTCATGTTGTTTTAAGTTAACAGGTTGAGAGAAACTCGCCCCACAGTCAGAGCAGAAGTAAGGCTTCTCTCCTGTGTGTGTTCTTTGATGAACCTTTAGCATAGTTGATGTTGTGAAGCATTTTACACAATTAGAGCAGGAGTAAGGCTTCTCTCCTGTATGTATACGTTCATGCTGTTTTAGGTGGCTCGGTTGAGAGAAACTCTTTCCACAGTCAGAGCAGGAGTAAGGCTTCTCTCCTGTGTGTGTTCTCTGATGACGTTTTATTTCAGCTGATGTTGTGAAGCATTTTACACAATTAGAGCAGGAGTAAGGCTTCTCTCCTGTGTGTATACGTTCATGTGTTTTTAAGTGGCCCAGTTGAGAGAAACTATTTCCACAGTCAGAGCAGGAGTAAGGCTTCTCTCCTGTGTGTGTTCTCTGGTGCCGTTTTAGCTTAGCTGGTGTTGTGAAGCATTTTACACAATCAGAGCAGGAGTAAGGCTTCTCTCCAGTGTGTATTTTTAGGTGTATTTTTAACTGTGATAGAATTGGGAAAATCTCCTCACAATGTGGGCAGTGGTGAGACCTCTTAGCTCTGTGATCTTCCTGCTGTTGCTCTCTGGATGTAGAGAATGTCTCAACATGGTCTCCTGTGTGAACAACATCAGAAGAACCAGTCAGTTGGTGTAATATACAGTACCAGTCAAAAGCTGACACCTAAGGGTTTTATTTATTTTTACTATTTTCTACCTAGATTATTAGTGAAGACATCAAAACTATTCAATAACACAAATTTAACCATGTAGTAACCAAAAAAAAGTTTTATACAAATCAAAATATATTTTATATTTTAGACTCTTCAAAGTAGCCACCCTTTGCCTTGACAGCGTTGCACACGCTTGGCATTCTATCAACCAGCTTCACCTAGAATGCTTTTCCAACAGTCTTGAAGGAGTTCCCACACATGCTGAGCACTTGTTGGCTGCTTTTCCTTCACTCTGCGGTCCAACTCATCCCAAATCATCTCAATTGGGTTGAGGTCGGGTGATTGTGGAGGCCAGGTCATCTGATGCAGCACTCCATCACTCTCCTTCTTGGTCAATAGCCCTTACACAGCCTGTGGGTGTGTTGGGTCATTGTCCTGTTGAAAAACAAATGGTAGTCCCACTAAGTGCAAACCAGATGGGATGGCATATCGCTGCCGAATGCTGTGGTAGCCATGCTGGTAAGTGTGCCTTAAATTCTAAATAAATCACAGACAGTGTCACCAGCAAAGCACCCCCACACCATAACACCATCTCCTCCATGCTTCACGGTGGAAACTACACATGTGGAGATCATCCGTTCACCTACTCTGCGTCTCACAAAGACAAGGCTGATGGAACCAAAAATCTGAAATTTGGACTCATCAGACAAAAAGACAGATTACCACCGGTCTAATATCCATTGCTCGTGTTTCTTTGCCCAAGCAAGTCTCTTCTTCTTATTGGTGTCCTTCAGTAGTGGTTTCTTTGCAGCAATTCGACCATGAAGGCCTGATTCACGCAGTCTCCTCTGAAAAGTTGATGTTGAGAAAGAAATTCCACAAATTAACTTTTAACAAGGCACACCTGTTAATTGAAATGCATTCCAGGTGACTACCTCATGAAGCTGGTTGACAGAATGCCAAGAGTGTGCAAAGCTGGCAAAGGGTGGCTACTTAAAATATATTTTGATTTGTTTAACACTTTTTTTGGTTACTACGTGATTCCATATGTGTTATTGAATAGTTTTAAATGTCGTCACTATTATTCTACAACATAGAAAATAGTAAAAATAAAGAAAAACCCTGGAATGAGTAGGTGTGTCCAGACTTTTGACTGGTAATGTACATATACATTTATTTGACGAAGTCCTTTTTACATCGGCAAAGTCACAAAGTGCTTTACAGAAACCCTTCCTAAAATCACGAAAGAGCAAGCGATGCAGGTGTAGAAGCACCGTGGCTACTAAAAATCTTCTGGCTGTACCAGGTGACATATGTATTCATATCAGTAGGCTGTACAATACAAAAGGGGGAAAAAAACTATTCTAAAAAAACTATTCTAAAAGTGGGTAAGAGTCAAAAGCTAAAAAGGGGCAAAAGTCATTAAAATGATGAGCCATATCATCCTCCACTCACTATCACAAGGGTTAGTAACTACACAGACTCATTTCATAGAACTTAAAACACTGGCAGTTTGTCAATTTCCATTCTTTAGTCTACTCTCTGATCACTCCAGATAGCCCTGTGAATAAAACACATGCTGGCAATACTGGTGTCAAACCATGCAAGTCTGTAGCACGAAATAACATCTACCTTTTCATACAAACAGTTCATCATAAAACAGGTCTACTGCAACTTTTCATGCACAGTGAGACGTTGGAATAAACACAAACTCAGTTAGATCGAACCTGCTCTTACCATGAGAAACAGATTTCCCAATCTTCTCCTCCTCTTCTTCATCTTTAATGATGACATTCAACTCCAGTGTTTGACTGCAGTCTTCCAGCTTCACTGATGCCATCTCTGGATCCTGCTTAGCAAACTGGGCTCCACTGTCACAATCAGGACCCAGTGACTGTAGGTTTGGACTCAGTGTGGAAGCAGAGAGGCAGGCTGGGTTTGTCCTCACTGTTGATGTTACCGGCCTCAGATTTAATTCTAGTCGGCCTGTAGTAATAAAGAGAAACGGACACAAAGAGTTATTGTCTTGACAGTTCTGGCACTTTCTTTATTCTCTAAAATATATATTATATTTTTTGTTGTTCAATGATCTAATTCAGTGTTTGCCTTGGACTGACATAGGTGCAGGTACACCTTAGACACAAAGTACACACTACACAACGTAAGTGCCCTTAACCTATAGGTGGTTTCCCAAATTCACATAAATGCACAAATGACTCAAAAACCATTTAGTCCAAGGTTACAGTTTGTTTTAGGCAGTACTATGTAATATGTTCCCGAATAACCTTGTCTTCACTGTATTATTTCACTCAAAAACCAATTGTATTTCCTGTTCACACCATAGCAACATTTATTGATAAAAAGACAGAAACTACTGAATGTGTCTGAATATTAGTACACATGTAGAAAACTGCTAATCATTACATTCAGCTTCAAATCTGTAGTGTGACCGTTACATTTTCTCTCTGCACCGGCACTGTCCTCACTGAAGTCTGTTGATGCTGACCGAGAGGGCGCCGCCATTTTACGTCGTGAATTTGACACAAAACCAATAACATGCTAAATGAACTCAGAAATATCAAATAAACGTGCTATTACATACCTCTAGTAATAAACAGAAACAGACACAAAGATTATCTTCTTGACTGCACAGTTCTGGCGCTTTCTTTATTCTGAAGAATACCTGCCCGGAACATCCTATTCCCCCACTACCATAGTGTGTGTGTGTGTGTGTATATATATATATATACACACACACACACACACATATATATACACACACACACACACCACCAAGACTCTTCCTAGAGCTGGCTGCCTGGCTAAAGTGAGCCATCGGGGGAGAAGGGCGTTGGTGACAACAAGCCGATGGTCACTCTGACAGAGCTCAATAGTTCCACGGTAGAGATAGGAGAAACTTCCAGAAGGACAACCATCTCTGCAGCACTCCACCAATCAGGCCTTTATGTTAGTGGCTAGACGGAAGCCACTCCTCAGTAAAAGGCACGACAGCCTGATTGGAATTTGCCAAAAGGCACCTAAAGACTCTCAGACCATGAGAAGCAAGATTATCTGGTCTGATGAAACCAATATTGAACTTCTTGGCCTGAATGCCAAGCATCACATCTGGAGGAAACCTGGCACCATCCCTACGATGAAGCATGGTGGTGGCAGCATCATGCTGTGGGATGTCTTTCAGCGGCAGGGACTGGGAGACTAGTCAGGATCGAGGGAAAGATGAACAGAGCAAAGTACAGAGAGATCCTTGATGAAAACCTTCTCCAGAGCGCTCAGGACCTCAGACTGGGGCGAAGGTTCACCTTTCAACAGGACAACTACCCTAAGCACACAGCCAAGACAACGCAGGAGTGGCTTCAGGACAAGTCTCTGAACGTCCTTGAGTGGCCCAGCCAGAGCCCGGATTTTAATCCGATCTAACATCTCTGGAGAGACCAGAAAATAGCTGTGCACCGACGCTCCCCATCCAATCTGACAGAGCTTGAGAGGATCTGCAGAGAAGAATGGGAGAAACTCCCCAAATACAGGTGTGCCAAGCTTGTAGCGTCATATCAAAGAAAACTTGAGGCTGTATTCGCTGCCAAAGGTGCTTAAACAAAAGTACTGAGTATAGGGTCTGAATACTTATGTAAATGTGATATTTACGTATAAAGAAAAATAATTAAAAATTAAAAATTGGTACAATTTCTACAAACCTGTTTTTGCTTTGTCATTATGGGATATTGTGTGTAGATTGATGAGGTTAAGAAACAATGTAATCTATTTTAGAATAAGGATGTAACGTAACAAAATGTGGAAAAAGTCAAGGGGTCTGAATAATTTCCCAATGCACTGTATGTTGAATCCTTTCAGCAAGGTTGCTTCCCCTCCTCTCTAAGGAGGGCTTTAATCACTCTTATTCTGAAGCCTGATAAATACCCAACAAAATGTGAAATTTGGCTTTGGGAACTACTTCTGTAAATGGATTAAGATATGATATACCAACCCCACTGCAGAAGTTGCCAGTAACAACTTGATTTCACAACCTTTTAAGCTTTTCCGGGGCACGAGAAAGAGTCCTGGACTGGCCGGACATCCTTCTTTTAGCTATAGAACCCTTTGCCATTGCAGTAAGGGCCCACCCGTCAATTAGAGGAATAAAAATAGATTTTGCACATTGAGTGGCCCTGTATGCAGATGATACCCTCTTATTCCTAACATATCTAAATAATTATCTCTTCCCTCTCCAATTTAATTAATAACTTGTCAGTTCTATATCATGGAGCTCTGCTCCTAATGGTTTACCCTCTGCCCTAAGGCAGCAGCAGCCTGAGACAAAATTATGCACACACCTACAGCCAATAGGAGTACAGGTGTCCCTATAAGAGGGGGTGCCTCCCCTCAATCAGCCTCCCTTTTTCTTCAGCGACTGGATGACTAGACTGAAGAGCCAAGAAGAGACGAAGCACGAAGACTCAGGACGAAAACGCTGTTGATATTCCAGTCATCAACGTCGTCTAAATGAGCACAACGGGAGATTTTCCACCCCCAAAAGCTATTTTCAGAGCTCAGTGCAGATACACTTCCATGGCGGCCGGTGACCACCACGACTTATGTTTCGTGTGTTTGGGATCCCAGCATGCCAAGGAAGGCGTTTGCAGTCCCCCGAATTGCGCCTCCTGCGCCTCCTTTCTTTAAAGGAGAGGAAGCAGCGTTGGGCGTTTTCAGGAGGACATCCCCCTTGAGGATGTGTTGTCGATACTAGCCTCTGCTTCAGAGGCGTCGTCCGACGGCGCAGACTCGGGGAAGATAGGGATTTTGAGGAAGGGTCTGGCATTCCAATGGAACAGTCGGACCCCGTCCCTCATACTTTCAAGCCCCCCTTTCCTTTGGAGAGCGAGAGGGCTTGTAGTCCCTATAGCGAAGGGGATACGAGCTCTGAGAGATCAGAAGCTCTCTTTCGCTGCAGCCTCTCTGAGAGCGGATTTTCCGGGTCTCATTGAGAGAGCTGCTCAACGGCTGGCAATAAAGCTGCCCCCTCTTCCCTCCGCACCGGAGGTTGAGCCAGTGGCTCCTGCCATGCCTTCTTTGGCTAGGTACGTTGGAGGCTCGTGGGAGGCACCTTTAGCGGCGCGTTCGCCTGTAAAAGCGTATCTCCCATTCACGAGAGTGGAAGGAAGGCTTCAGGGTCAGGGAATCCCCAGGTTAGAGAGCGCCATATCTCGTACCGGGTTCGAGCCCTTGGCCCTCTTCCAAGAAGGCCACGTTGCCATCCCAGAAGGACCGACTCACAGCGTCGCTGTTAGAGAAGTCTTTTGGGTTGGGAGCCCAAGCTATAGCAGCAGCTAACAACATTGCCCTCTTGGCGGCCTCTCTGTCCCGTTTAACCACGGGTAAGACAGAGATGGCACCGGAGGAGGTGGAGGAGGCGTCCAGAATTTCTGGCGCCATACTCCCACCTTACAGGCGTCCGCTGTCTGCGCGGTGAGATCCATGGCCACTTCGGTGGTCGGGGAACGACACCTCTGGTTGTCATTGACATCTATGAAAGAGGCAGACAGGACGTCTCTCTTGAACGACCCCCTCTCTGACGACGACCTCTTTGGGGTCGCAGTCAAAGAGGCGACGGAGCGTTTTTCGAAGTTGGAGGAGGAGAAGAAGCAGTTGGCCAAGCACCTGCCGTTGGCAGGACGACTCGGCCCCCCTCCTCCCCAAAGGCCATCTACCTCCGCCCCTCTAAGTAGACCGGGGTCTACGACGAGGCGGTATATCGGCGTCATCCGGCGGCCACGGGCAGCAGGGAGCGGGGCTCGGCCCTCCCAGCAGCTACGGTAGCCCCACTACAGCCGGCGAGGGAGGTGACGAGGACGCCGACCTGGCCCTCCAAGGGAGGCAAGAGGAGGCGTACGTGACGGGACGCGGGGAGAGGATGGAGGACGCATCGATGGTGTCGAACGTGCCCACTGTTCCCCCCCACCCTTCGGTTGAAGGGACGGGTGCTGATGTAAATGCTTTTGTTGATGTGTTTAATAAAGAGTTGGCTCCACCTGACTTTGTCAAAAAGAGCCTCTTTTCCATAATACGTCCGAGAGCGTTCAAATCTCACCCTCTCTTCCTTACCACTCTAAGAGCCGTTCAGCCCACCGGGGTGCGTTGCTGAACAGGCACTAAGAGTAGGTATCCAGAAGACCTCAATCAGGTCGTCACATCACACTTCACGTATAAGAAGTGCTTTACATAGAAGGCAGCAGTCCCGGTCAGATTCTGACATGAGAACGCAGCCGCTATTTGGGGATGGCGCACTAGTACAGACTAAGGTCTCCACTAGTACGAGCCAGACCCATGCTGCGTTCACGGAGGGCCCGATTACCGCGGTCACCAAGGTGCCCAGAGTATCGGCGCCCCCAGGCATTGTAACACAGCAGCTATCTGGGGACGGCGAATTATCGCAGACCAAGGTCTCGGTTAATGCGATTCAGACCCATGCTACGTTCACGGAGGGAAGGATTACTAGCGTTATGGGTATAACCAAAGTATCAGCTCCCCTGACAGAACGAGCCAGTACTCACCACACTGAGCGTGAATCAACCCACCAGGGGTGCAGAGTTGAACACACACAGAAGGTGAAAGTTAAGAAGGTATCAAGGCGCCGCCTTGTTTTACCTCATAGAGACCTCATACTACTGACTTCTAGGAGTACTGTAGTGAAGGGCTCTGATAGCGAATTGCAGTCAGCTAAGATGACGCAATCGCTTGCTGGGGATGGTGCCCTGCCGCAGGCTGTGGCCTCGGTCAGCGCAATTCAGACCCGCGATGCGTTCAAGGAGGGCAGGAATACGACGGTTACGGGTTTAACCGACGTCCCTACTCCTCTTTCTTTCTCAGAACGCATTTCCTCTCCCTTTCACGGGAGGCCCACCTTGGGCTGTTCCACCACTTCAATGCGGTAAGGGCCATAGAGGAATACAGGTCCTTCCTACTGGATGCACCACAGCTTCGCGCCCAGCCACTTTCTCTGCATTGCTGGCAGTGGCGAAGGAGCTGCACCCTCTCACGCTGGCTAGAACAGACGTTGCAGAAGGGTTATGCTCTCCAATTCCACCGGACCCCACCCCCGTTCAGGGGAGTGGTGGAGACGGTGATGAAAACGCCAGACAAAGTGGCCGCTCTGATGACAGAGATTACGGAACTTTTGGCGAAGGAGGCGGTGACAGTAGTTCCCCGGGAGCAAAGGAACAAAGGGCTATATTCGCCTTATTTCCTAGTGCCCAAAAAGACGGGGGAGTGAGGCCGATTTTGGATTTACGCATTCTCAACGAGAGCATAACCAAACGGCCCTTCCGAATGCTAACGACAAAAGCGTCTGCTGGAATGTGTCCAGAGAGGGGGACTTTTGTACGAGCATAGACCTAAAGGACGCGTACTTTCATGTGCGCGGGTTTAGCCGCGTCACAGGAAGTTTCT
Organism: Coregonus clupeaformis; assembly: GCF_020615455.1. Taxonomy (NCBI): domain Eukaryota; kingdom Metazoa; phylum Chordata; class Actinopteri; order Salmoniformes; family Salmonidae; genus Coregonus; species Coregonus clupeaformis. Next base: position 152,809 of record NW_025534333.1, on the reverse strand, counting down.
GCGGTTCGCCTTTCAAGGGGTGGCGTACGAATACACGAGGATGCCATTTGGGTACGCCCTGGCACCTCGCACATTTTCCAAGTGTGTGGAGGCGGCATTAGAACCGTTGCGTCATCAGGGAATACGGCTACTAGCCTACCTGGACGACCTACTGGTTCTCGCCCCGTCAGCAGAGCTGGCGATCACTCACACAACACAGACAGTGATGCATCTCACAAGTCTGGGGTTTGCTGTGAATTGGAAAAAGAGCGCGCCCTGGCCCACTCATCAGATTGTCTACCTGGGAATACAGCTAGACACTGTGAGGATGAGGGCTCGAATTTCAGACCCCCGAAGGGTAGCCTTGTTGCTAGCCCTAAGGAAGTGCCGTCCGAATCACACGGTGACGGCGCTGTCGATCATGTCACTTTTGGGTCTCATGTCGTCAGCGCACTCTGTGGTTCCGCTGGGACTCCTGCATATGCGCAGGACGCAGCGATGGTTCGCCCAACTAAGACTAGACCCATTGCGTCAACGTCATCAGTTGGTGGTGGTTCCCCTCTCGCTCAGTGCAGATCTAAACTATTGGAGAAACACGCGCGTTCTCACGCACAGAGTCCCGATAGGAAAGGTGTCCTCTCACATCCCAGTATTCACGGATGCGTCCCTGACGGGATGGGGAGGGACATGTCAGACACAAGCGATAGGAGGTGTGTGGCCTCAATCAGGTCGTCACATCAACCTCCTGGAGTTGGAAACGGTTCGACTGGTTCTGACCCACTTCGCGTCTACCCTTCGGGGTCGCGATGTGCTGGTCTGGTCAGACAACCGGACCACAGTAGCCCACATAAATCGCCAGGGAGGAGTCAGATCTCCTGCTCTCCATCGGGCGGCAGAGGAATTGTGGCTGTGGGCTCACGAGCACCTTCGCTCATTGAGAGCAGCACACATTCCCGGGCTACTTGAACATAGGAGCAGACCTCATGTCAAGAGGGGGTCCTCGAGACGACGAGTGGTGTCTGCATCCAGACATTGTTCTCCAGATTTGGGAACAATTCGGGAGAGCCGAGGTGGACCTATTCGCGTCACGCGTGAACGCAATGTCCTCTGTGGTTCTCTCTGAGGAACAGGACGAACCGCCACTGGGAAGGACGCCTTTGCGCACCAACCGTGGCCGAGAGTTCTCCTGTATGCATTCCCTCCGCTGTCCTGCATTCTCCCACTGCTATCCAGGGTGAGGTCAGGGGGGCTGTCAGTGATACTGATAGCGCCCGATCGCCCGGGGGCTCCGTGGTTTGCGGAGATGAGTCAGATGTTGATTGCGCCACCTTGGCCAATTCCACATCGACGGGACGCGTTGTCTCAGGCGGCTGGCACGATAGGGAAATTGCCCATAATCGGCCAACCACTGAAGGCCTGGCTGCTGAGAGGGACAGGCTAGAGCGCCGTGGGTTATCTGATGCAGTGATCAGGACCATACAGGGTTCACGTGCCAGTTCCACTTCTAAGATGTATGCCAGTAGATGGAACATGTTTTCACGATGGTGTGTCACACAAGGTGTAGACCCCATGAGCTGTCAGGTGGAGAGTATTCTCTATTTTCTACAGCTCATGTTTGATAAGCAAAAATCGCCTGCCGCGATTAGAGTGTTTGCAGCAGCGATTTCAGCTTGTCATGAGGGTTTTGGCAGAGACAATGTCTTTAGCCACCCTCTAGTGAAACGCTTCCTATTAGGAATGCGGCGACTTAGGCCAACACCTAGAGTCACGCTTCCTCAGTGGGATTTGGCTTTGGTACTTGAAGCGCTATCTAAGTCGCCGTTCGAGCCATTGAATCAAATACCCCTCAAGATGCTGTCTATAAAGACAGCATTGTTGCTCGCTTTGACTACAGCTAAGCGGGTCAGTGATTTGTGTGCTCTTTCGACGAGACCTGACTGCTTGGCCATCAATGGTGACATGAGCAGAGCAGTGTTACGTCCTAACCCGGCATTTGTGCCGAAGGTTATTAAGAGTTCATATAGGTCACAGACCGTGGAGCTGTGGGCTTTTTCTCCTCCTCCTCATAGAGAGAGGAGTGAGGAAAAGCTCCATCGCCTGTGCCCGGTGCAGCGCTTTGGCGTGTTACGTCGAGCGCACAGCAGCGATTAGGTCATCGCCTCAGTTGTTTGTGTGTCACGGTGCGACTGCACTAGGTAGACCACTTTCAAAACAGAGGCTGTCTCACTGGCTTTGTGAAGGCATTGAGACAGCTTATGAGGTAGCAGGGCGGCAATTGCCTCAGGGTATCAGAGCTCACTCCACTCGTGGAGTAGCGGCTTCTACTGCTCTTTTCAGAGGAACAGGAGTAGAGGATATCTGTAGAGCAGCATCCTGGTCGACGCCGTCTCCATTTATCCGTTTCTATCTCTTAGATATGTCTTCTAATTCTCTGACTCGATCTGTACTCAGCGTGGCTGAAGGGAGATCTTGAGCAAGAAAGAGAGGAGAAGCAGGACTGTGGACACAGGTTTCCATCAGGTCCGCTTTGGTTAGGAAGACGTGTTTTTGACAGATGTGTTTTCTAACTCTTTGGCTCGGTCTGTACTCAGCATAGCTGAAGGGAGATCTTGAGCTAGGAAGAGAGGGAAAAGCAGGACTATGGACAGGGTTTCCACCAGGTCCGCTTTGGATAAGAAAACATATTTTGTGGCATGAATCCTGACTGACAGGGTCAGTACAGTAGAGGCATGCGTTGATTACAGAATGTGAGGTCATCTATCTACTTGTTCAGTTAGTATGACTCATGTTTTTGTTCCTGCCCACTAATCTCTGGGATTCCATTGAGTGAGTGAGGCGGTCTACCGCGTTCACAATGTAGAGTGACACTTGATGTCATTCCATTAGTGGTCGGTAGTGTTTTCACAGGATATTGAGGCACATCTATCTGCTAGTACAGGTTAGTATGGCTTCTATTCTGGTGATCTGCCCACTAGTCATTGGCATTGCCATTGGATTAGGTGAGGCGGGTCTTTAACCGATGACGCGGTATATTGTGACGCCCGTAGTTTTTTTTTAGTTGCAGTACTGCGGGACTCGGTTGCAGCCATTGCTAGGCCTGACTTTCTCGTTTCGATGGGAAGTGTTAGGCTCGGCAGGGAGTACATTTTGGAGCGCTACGCTCCGCCTTAAACCACTAGGAGCAGAGCTCCCCTATGGGGCGGAGCTCCACGATATAGAACGATTAGTTACCGGAGTGTAACTCCAGTTCTATGAGTGGAGCGGAGCCCCATAGGACTTAAGGCCCTGCCGACCCTCTAGTCTCGCTGAAGAAAAATATCTCGGGAGGCTGATTGAGGGGAGGCATCCCCTCTTATAGGGACACCTGTACTCCTATTGGCTGTAGGTGTGTGCATAATTTTGTCTCAGGCTGCTGCTGCCGTAGGGCAGAGGGTAAACCACTAGGAGCAGAGCTCCCCTATGGGGCTCCGCTCCACTCATAGAACTGGTGTTATACTCCGGTAACTAATCGTTTTTGGGGTTTAAAGTTAAAAACTTTCCCTAAACAAACAAGAGAGACTGAATCCAATTGTACAGCATCCATTTGTGAATACAGAACAAGGTTTCACATATCTGGTATTAAAATCACACCAGAATTTAGCTCCTTGAGCTCAACAAATGATGTCCCCATGGTAACGAGTGTAACAGAACCCATCAACAGATGGACATCATTGTCTATATCTATTACTGGTAGAATAAATATAATTAAGATGAATATTCTGCCCAAATGTCTATCTATTTCAATCAATTCCTCTGGCTCCACCACCTTTATTTTCCCCAAATATCTGAAAGATACTCTCAAATGTTATCTGGAGCAACAGAAAACCAAGGCTTAGACTTTCTCTTCTTTATTTGCCCTATGACAGAGGGGGGATGCAACTTCCAAACCTACAGTGGTATTACTGGGCTGCAATGTTTTGGTTCTCAAGAAACCACAAAAGGCTTCACTTTGGATGGATATTTGTACTCTGCTCCCTTTAAGAAACTAAAGAAGAAGACTACTAATCCCTTTGTTAAAAACACCAACTATATGGCAGGAAGTACAGCAATATCTGGGTGAATCCCCTGTATTATCCAGTTTTACACCAATTTGGGGAAATGGCAATTTCATACCTGGTAAAAATGACTTGGGGTTTAAAGAACTTAGAAGAAAAGGTATTGTTAAAGTAATGGACTTATACAATAAAAATAAAATAGGGCTAATGTCATTTGTAGAACTAAAGAGAAGATATAACTTACCACAAAATTATTTTTTCAAATACTTACAATTGAGAAGCTTTATTTTTTCCAGTCTAAAACAATCTGCCCTACAACCTACTTTGACCACTTTAGAAACGCTCTCTGTTAATATGTGTTATGGGAGAGGTCAAATTACATCATTATATTGGAAAATGGTAGCTACTCATGAAGACAACTCTGATAGTAAGAGACTTCAGTGGATACAATAAATATTTCAGCAGAGGACTGGGGTATGATATGCTCGAGAGCTCAGATACAGACCATAAAACACCCGCCTGAGATTGTTGCAATACAATTGGATAATGAGAACAATTGTATTTCTGTAATTGTTGATTGTCCTACTTGGAACTAATAAATATTTGTGTGGGGACCTGCAATGCTGCAGAAATGTTTTGGTACCCTCCCGCAGTTCTGTGCCTCGACAAAATCCTTTCATGGAGCTCTACGGACAATTCATTCGACCTCATGGCTTGGTTTTTGCTCTGACATGCACTGTCAAATGTGGGACCTCATATATACAGGTGTGCCTTTCCAAATCACATCCAATCAATTGAATGTACCACAGGTGGACTCCAATCAAGTTGTAGAAACATCTCAAGGATGATCAATGGAAACAGGATGCACCTGAGCTCAATGGTGAGTCTGAATATTTACAGTTGAAGTAGGAAGTTTACATACACTTAGGTTGGAGTCATTAAAACTTGTTTTTCAACCACTCCACACATTTCTTGTTAACAAACTATAGTTTTGGCAAGTCGGTTAGGACATCTACTTTGTGCATGACACAAGTAATTTTTCCAACAATTGTTTAAAGACAGATTATTTCACATAATTCACTGTATCACAATTTCAGTGGGTCAGAAGTTTACATACACTAAGTTGACTGTGCCTTTTAAACAGCTTGGAAAATTCCAAAAAATGATGTCATGGCTTTAGAAGCTTCTGATAGGCTAATTGATATCATTTGAGTCAATTGGAGATGTACCTGTGGATGTATTTCAAGGCCTACCTTCAAACTCAGTGCCTCTTTGCTTGACATCATGGGAAAGTCAAAAGAAATCAGCCAAGACCTCAGACAAAAAATCGTAGACCTCCACAAGTCTGGTTCATCCTTGGGAGCAATTTCCAAATGCCTGAAGGTACCATGTTCATCTGTACAAACAATAGTACGCAAGTACACCATGGGACCATGCAGCCGTCATATCGCTCAGGAAGGAGAGGCGTTCTGTCTCCTAGAGATGAACGTACTTTGGTGTTTAAAGTGCAAGTCAATCCCAGAAAAACAGCAAGGGACCTTGTGAAGATGCTGGAGGAAACAGGTACAAAAGTATCTATATCCACAGTAAAACAAGTCCTATATTGACATAACCTGAAAGGCTGCTCAGCAAGGAAGAAGCCACTGCTCCAAAACCGCCATAAAAAAAGCCAGACTACGGATTGCAACTGCACATGGGGACAAAGATCGTACTTTTTTAGAGAAATGTCCTTGGTCTGATGAAACTAAAATAGAACTGTTTGGCCATAATGACCATCGTTATGTTTGGAGGAAAAAGGGGGGTATTTGCAGCAGGAGGGACTGGTGCACTTCACATATTAGATGGCATCATGAGTAAGGAAGATTATGTGGATATATTGAAGCGACATCTCAAGACATCAGTCAGGAAGTTAAAGCTTGGTCGCAAATGGGTCTTCCAAATGGACAATGACCCCAAGCATACTTCCAAAGTTGTGGCAAAATGGCTTAAGGACAACAAAGTCAAGGTATTGGAGTGGCCATCACAAAGCCCTGACCTCAATCCTGTAGAAAATGTGTGGGCAGAACTGAAAAAGTGTGTGCGAGCAAGGAGGCCTACAAACCTGACTCAGTTACACCAGGTCTCCGGTAGGCGAGGTGAGTAGTCATGCTGTACTTCGCTCCGCAGGTAATATGACACATTACATTGGAACGATTTGATTAGTGTAATGTTGGCTAGCTACATAGTTGTATTTGTATCAAAGATAAAGGTGTAGTATAGAGTAACTATCGGGGTTAGCTAGCCAGCTACACTCGTTCGCAGCGACGCCGTTTCTCAAACAAAGTCAACACCGCAGCCATTGCTAGCTAGCAGTACTGTAGCTACTGAATACAATATCATTTTAGCCAGCTACATTCGTTCGCAGCGACGCCGTTTTTCAAACAAAGTCATCACCGCAGCCATTCCTAGCTAGCCAACGCTACCAGCTAGCAGTACTATAGCAACTAAATACAATATAATTTTAGCCAGCTACATTCGTTCGCAGCGATGCCGTTTTTCAAACAAAGTCAACACAGCAGCCATTGCTAGCTAGCAGTATTGTAGCAGCTAAATACAATATCTTTGTGCTAGCTAGCCAACGCTTAATTATTGCTGTGTTATGAAAGGAACTAGATACGGACACGAATTATCTGTTTAGTGTGTTAACACACTATTGGTAGTTTGTTGTAACCAAGTATTGGTGCTAAACCGTGTGTTATTGGATGCTAGCATGCTAGTTAGCTATGGCGTCATAATTAGCTAGCTGAATAAAGTAAGTTGAGTCTATTCCTTGAAACATTGAACCGCTGTAGTTTACAACAATTCTAATTTCTAAAGTGGAAGTTGGGAGAGTTTTATTCGGGTGTTTCAGTGAAACAATTATAGTTTCTGAGGTGGAAGTTTTGGTGAGGGAGGCCCTACTCTCTCCTTTCCCAGATGTTTAGTTCATTTCATTCCGATCTCCTCTGCATTATTGTAGCCATTTGCTACAGCCTGTCAACTATGCCTCTGCCTATCCCTGTTCTCTCCTCTCCGCATAGGCTACACAAACGCCTCACACCGCGTGGCTGCTGCCTCTCCAACCTGGTGGTCCCTGCACGCACCACACACTTGGAGTTCCAGGTCTCAGGCAGCCTCTGGAACTGCCGTTCTGCTGCCAACAAGGCAGACTTCATCCCAGCCTATGATACCCTCCAGTCCCTCGACTTCCTGGCGCTGACGGAAACATGGATTACCACTGAAAACACTGCTACTCCTACTGCTCTCTCCTCGTCTGACCATGTGTTCTCGCATACCCCGAGAGCATCTGGTCAGAGGGGTGGTGGCACAGGAATCCTCATCTCTCCTAAGTGGTCATTCTCAATTTTTCCCTAACCCATCTGTCTATCTCCTCATTTGAATTCCATGCTGTCACAGTCACTAGCCCATTTTAGCTTAATATCCTTGTCATCTATCGCCCTCCAGGTTCCCTTGGAGAGTTCATCAATGAGCTTGACGCCTTGATAAGTTCCTTTCCTGAGGATGGCTCACCCCTCACAGTTTTGGGGGATTTCATCCTCCCTACGTCTACATTTGACTCATTTCTCTCTGCCTCCTTCTTTCCACTCCTCTCCTCTTTTGACCTCACCCTCTCACCGTCCCCCCCTACTCACAAGGCAGGCAATACGCTTGACCTCATCTTTACTAGATGCTGCTCTTCCACTAATCTCACTGAAACTCCCCTCCATGTCTCCGACCACTACTTTGTATCCTTTTCTCTCTCGCTCTCCTCCAACACTACTCACTCTGCCCCTACACCGATGGTAATGCGCCGCCGCAACCTTCGCTCTCTCTCTCCCACTACTCTCTCCTCTTCCATCCTATCATCTCTTCCCTCTGCTCAATCCTTCTCCCTCCAATCTCCTGATTCTGCCTCCTCAACCCTCCTCTCCTCCCTTTCTGCATCCTTTGACTCTCTGTGTCCCCCTACCCTCCCGGCCGGCTCGGTCCTCCCCTCCAGCTCCGTGGCTTGATGACTCATTGCGAGCTCACAGAACAGAGCTCCGGGCAGCTGAGCGGAAATGGAAGAAAACTAAACTCCCTGCCGACCTGGCATCTTTTCACTCCCTCCTCTCTACATTTTCTTCATCTGTTTCTGCTGCCAAGGCCACTTTCTACCACTCTAAATTCCAAGCATCTGCCTCTAACCCTAGGAAGCTCTTTGCCACATTCTCCTCCCTGCTGAATCCCCCCCTCCCTCTCTGTGGATGACTTCGTCAACAACTTTGAAAAGAAGGTTGACGACATCCGATCCTCGTTTGTTAAGTCTAATGACACTGCTGGTCCTGCTCACACTGCCCTACACTATGCTTTGACTTCTTTCTCCCCTCTCTCTCCAGATAAAATCTTGCGACTTGTGACTGCAGGCCGCCCAACAACCTGCCCGCTTGACCCCATCCCCTCCTCTCTTCTCCAGACCATCTCCGGTGACCTTCTCCCCTACCTCACCTCGCTGATCAACTCATCCTTGACCGCTGGCTATGTCCCTTCCGTCTTCAAGAGAGCGAGAGTTGCACCCCTTCTCAAAAAACCAACACTCGATCCCACTGATGTCAACAACTACAGACCAGTATCCCTTCTTTCTTTTCTTTCCAAAACTATAGAGTGTGCCGTCTTTAGCCAACTCTCTTGCCATCTCTCTCAGAATGACCTTCTTGATCCAAACCAGTCAGGTTTCAGGACTGGTCATTCAACTGAGACTGCTCTTCTGTGTCACGGAGGCTCTCCGCACTGCTAAAGCTAACTCTCTCTCCTCTGCTCTTGTCCTTCTATACCTGTCTGCTGCCTTTGATACTGTGAACCATCAGATCCTCCTCTCCACCCTCTCCGAGCTGGGCATCTCCGGCGCGGCTCACTCCTGGATTGCGTCCTACCTGACCGGTCGCTCCTACCAAGTGGCGTGGCGAGAAGCTGTCTCCGCACCACGTGCTCTCACCACTGGTGTCCCCCAGGGCTCAGTTCTAGGCCCTCTCCTATTCTCCCTATACACCAAGTCACTTGGCTCTGTCATATCCTCACATGGCCTCTCCTATCATTGCTACGCTGACGATACACAACTAATCTTCTCCTTTCCCCCTTCTGATAACCAGGTGGCGAATTGCATCTCTGCATGTCTGGCAGACATATCAGTATGGATGACGGATCACCACCTCAAGCTGAACCCTGGCAAGACGGAGCTGCTCTTCCTCCCGGGGAAGGACTGCCCGTTCCATGATCTCGCCATCACGGTTGACAACTCCGTTGTGTCCTCCTCCCAGAGTGCGAAGAGCCTTGGCGTGACCCTGGACAACACCCTGTCGTTCTCCGCTAACATCAAGGCGGTGACCCGATCCTGCAGGTTCATGCTCTACAACATTCGGAGAGTACGACCCTGCCTTACACAGGAAGCGGCACAGGTCCTAATCCAGGCACTTGTCATCTCCCGTCTGGATTACTGCAACTCGCTGTTGGCTGGGCTCCCTGCCTGTGCCATTAAACCCCTACAACTCATCCAGAATGCCGCAGCCCGTCTGGTGTTCAACCTTCCCAAGTTCTCTCACGTCACCCCGCTCCTCCGCACACTCCACTGGCTTCCAGTTGAAGCTCGCATCTGTTACAAGACCATGGTGCTTGCCCATGGAGCTGTGAGGGGAACGGCACCTCCGTACCTTCAGGCTCTGATCAGTCCCTACACCCAAACGAGGGCATTGCGTTCATCCACCTCTGGCCTGCTGGCTCCCCTTCCTCTGCGGAAGCATAGTTCCCGCTCAGCCCAGTCAAAACTGTTCGCTGCTCTGGCACCCCAATGGTGGAACAAGCTCCCTCACGACGCCAGGACAGCGGAGTCACTCACCACCTTCCGGAGATATTTGAAACCCCACCTCTTTAAGGAATACCTGGGATAGGATAAAGTAATCCTTCTACCCCCAAAAAAAAAAAAAAACAATTGTAAAGTGGTTATCCCACTGGCTATAGGATGAATGCACCAATTTGTAAGTCGCTCTGGATAAGAGCGTCTGCTAAATGACATAAATGTAAATGTAGGAATGGGCCAAAATTCACCCAACTTATTGTGGGAAGCTATCCGAAATGTTTGATCCAAGTTAAACAATTTAAAGGCAATGCTACCAAATACTAATTGAGTGTATGCTCATCAGTCATGATAATTATATATTTACATTTTAGTCATTTAGCAGACACTCTTATCCAGAGCGACTTACAGTTAGTGATCATTTTCATACTGGCCCCCCGTGGGAAACGAACCCACAACCCTGGCGTTGCAAGCAGCATGCTCTACCAACTGAGCTACATCCTCCACTCACTATAACAGGGGTTAGACACTACACAGACTCATTTCCTAGAACTTTAAAAACACTGGCAGTTTGTCTACTTCACTTCTTTAGTCTACACTCTGATCACTCCAGATAGCCCAGTGAATAAAACAAATGCTGACAAAATTGGTATCAAACCATGCAAGTCTGAGTAGCATGGAATAACATACCATCTTATTGAAACAGTTCATCAAGAAACAGTTCTACTGCAACTTTTCATGCACAGTGGGAAGTTGGAACGAACAACACAAACTTAGTTAGATAGAACCTGCTCTTACCATGAGAAACAGATTTCCCAATCTTCTCCTCCTCTTCTTCATCTTTAATGTTGACATTCAGCTCCAGTGTTTGACTGCAGTCTTCCAGCTTTACTGATGCCATCTCTGGATCCTGCTTAGCAAACTGGGCTCCACTGTCACAATCAGGACACACTGACTGTAGGTTTGGACTCAATGTGGAAGGAGAGAGGCTCGCTGGGTTTGTCCTCACTGTTGATGTTACCGGCCTCAGATTTAATTCTAGTCGATCCTGTAGTAACAATGAGAAACAGACACAAAAAGTTATTGTCTTGACAGTTCTGGCACTTTCTCTAAAAATATATTTGATCAGATAGCTAAGCATTGACAACAAACCATTTATTAATTTCACATTAGACACAAATTGCACACTTTAAATTAAACAACGTAAGTGCACTTAACCTATAGTAGATTTCAGAAATTCACATAAATGACTGAAAAACCATTTAGTACAAGGTTGCAGTTTGTTTTAGGCAGCACTATGTCATATTTTCCTGAATAACGTTGTCTTCACTGTATTATTTCAATCAAAAAACAATTGTATTTATTCATAGGTATAACTTCACAAGCCCTGAATTCATTAGATTATAGCTGACTGTTTGAAATGCAGTGTATTTGACCTTTAATTGTACAACACTTACTTAGAGAAAAACAAAATTAAGAAATATTGAATCACCCATACGTTTGAAAAAACTCAAGATACAACTGTATTATTTAGTCCATATAGCCCAGCCCGAACATAGTACATTAAAGTAGAATACAATACAGTACGTTATACTGTACTATACTCTGTACTGTTGTACTGTACTGAACTAAACTTCTCTTTCCTGTACTCTGCTGTACTGTACTTTCCAATCTTGTGAAACAGTAGCTATGTTTCCAATAACTTGTCCAGTGCTTTGTTTCTCGACATTAAGAAAAAGTTTGCATAGAAAATAGATACGACAATTGCCATCTAGGGTGTGTTTCCATGTAACTATCCTGTGTCGATAAAAACTGCTGGACGTAATGACTCACCCTGTACCGTCAAAATGATTTGGCAATCATTTATTTTAAAAACACTGTTTCAATCCTCACTTGTCAGAATAAAGAAACTTTGACAAAAGAAAAATCCACCCGTCCAACGATTAAAAATGTTTTCGAGCTTTAGAACATTTCTCCTATATCTGCCGTCTCCATTACACACATCGCAAAGATTATTTTAGCAACATTGCTTTTGTCGAATGCAGCTGGGTCAATGGAAACCTGCCTAATGTCTGAGTGATTGGTTCAGATTTGGTCTGGTCTAATGTTTGACCCAATGGTTTGGCCAAGTCAGTTAAGAACAAATTCTTATTTACAATTATGCTTACCCCGGCCGACGCTGGGCAAATTTTGCACCGCCCTATGCGTCTCCCAATCACGGCCGGATTGCGATACAGCCTGGAATCCAACCAGGGTCTGTAGTGACAGATGCAGTGTCTTAGACCGCTGCGCCACTCGGGAGCCCTGTGACTAATCATTTTGGCTATTTAAGCTCTGAAAAGGCCTATCAGCTACCCAACTTTATCAGGAGTTATCCTGAGCCTATTTGCAATGAGAAACAATGCATTTGCACAGCGGGAAATGTAGAAATATTTAATTTTTTGTTATGATCATCTCGTCAAAAATGTACAGAGACAAACTTGAAACCACTGATTATCATGACAATTTAGCTGACAGGGTTAAACTCCCGGACAACAGTGGTTTCAGAGTCCTGCAATAGAGTGAAGACTCTAATATTTGTGTAAACTCTACATAGTTGTGTTCTGTGGGTGTCACTGAGTAGGCTGAACAATACATAGGTAGGGCTGTACAGTGCAATATGAATGTCCAATACAAACAAAAGAAACAGCATACTCAACTGGCGTAACGCGGTAAGGACCAAGAACGGGGTCGATATGGACCACGGGTCACAAAAAAATTATATAATAATCGTGTTTTGGTTGGGCTTCAACCCCTGGTATCATATAAACACACATAAGACATGGAAACATGTAGAATTGGTTAAAAAGAGCAACAACTAAAAATGTCAGCCCTGTCGTAAAATGTGTAGAATTGCGGGATATTAGCTTTAAAACTGCTAAATGTTCTCTCTGCCAACAAGAGGGTTGTGAACAGTTTGGGGTCACAAGTTGGGGGTTTGTTACTACACCAATAAATGACAATATCCATCCGGACCTTTGCCACCTAGGAAATTTGTGTGATCGGACCTTCTCAAATAGTACTGGAGTACCCCTGCAATAGACTGACTGGGAAGGTGATTTTTCACAGTCAAAGTCCTGCAATAACAGCTAACACGCTAATATTTGTATAAACTCTTGAGAATTGTTTTCTGTGGGTGTCACCCGTTCCATGGGAGCACAATCCAACCCGTTTCATAAGAGCATATAAGAATGCCCCCAATGCAATTATGTGGTCTAATACCTCCACAGTGGGATTTCAACCGTTTCTTTCTGTTTATTTTCAAAATAATTAGTTTTTGTAATTCATTTTAAATTAAGTAACAACATTTGACATGATTCCAATATTTTATATCAGTTTGCATCACTTTCAATGAAGGCCTTTTATTTTGAGGGCAAACCGCAAATTCCACTATTGTGGCTAATCATTATTATGACTAGCTTCACATACATAGGGACAAGCGGGTACCAGGGCTGCGTCCAGCAGGAGGACGGAGACGTTGGCCACGATCAGATACAAATGTATTATGTAGGACAAACATGCCTCTGATTCTATTGAATCATGTCACTTCTATTCAGGGTATTTCTATCTGCAACTTTCCTAAACGTTTTTGTACTGAACATGCCCAGGCGAAACGCACTGACCTATATACGAACCTGGAAAGCCTCACAAATGAAAACATGTAATGGACCCCGCGCCGTGTGATTGTAAAATATATTTTATCACGTTCTTCAATCACTCGGATTGACACAAAAATTACACAAAACCTTTGCCAAACGTGATTATACCTTGACTGATTTGTTATCTAACATGTTATGACGTTATTTCGATATTAGACAGTTTAAAAGTGCTATTACATACCTGTAGTAATAAAGAGAAACGAAAAGCACAGTCCTGTCGTTTTCTTTGTTCTGAAGAATGTTGCGCGCCTCGCCGGAAGTTCCTGTTCCCCAACTACCACAATGCAACAGCGCCATCTTCTTCTTCTTCTTCTGTGGTTTTATGGCAGACTACTTCCAAAAGTTGTATTGCCGCCACCAACTGGACGGTTTGAAACCACAAAATAAATTAAATAAAAAATACATCCATACTTAATAGTGATACTAACTTACTCCACCCTAATAAAAATAGTACATTGCCAAAACAAACAAAACTCCCATTTCTTCCTTCCTTTAAATCTCCATATCTCCCTTCTCAGTCTCTAGGACCTGAGATGGTAGTATGGCTTTTGACAATATTCCATATAACTCTTTTGCCAATAAATCTTCTGCCGCAACCACAATGATTTCTATCTTCCTAGATCTTTTCTCCACCTTGGCAGTGCCGTTAATCACCATTGCGATAAAGGCCACAAAGTCCACCTTTTTAACCTTTAAAATGTCTGGATCATCTTGTTGAAAGGCAACCCCTGCAGCTTGCATTGAAGGCTTATCCACCACCATTATATTTACTGTAAAGATAACCCCCAACAACTACAATGATTCAGTAGATCAGTAATGTTACAGTACTCTAGCATGTCTCACAGCTGCTTATGCTGACAAAACATGTTAGTGAATAGGTCAGATTTAGCTTTGTGATGCTCATTTAAACGTCCTGTCTTGTTCAGCTTCAGAACAACAGTAAATATGTCACTTGAAACATAGTTTTTTGGTAATTCATTACACAAAAGAGAAGAGCTTGACTAGAACAAATTCATATACATACTATTTTTCATTGGCAGATAAATTAAACAGGCTTGAATTAAGCCTTAATGACTATTAATGACTAAAATAACTAATCTAGTTTTAAAATACAATTTAATAAACAAAAGTATCCACCCAAACTAATGGTGAAAACTGATCATCACACCATCTCTATCTGATACATGTTGTGTCTACTAGCTCATTCCCACAGAAAACTACAGAGGGAAGCAAAACCACCCAGTCAACCAGCCTCACAGAGGATATTCAACCCTAAGGGCAAATCCAAGGTAATCTCAATATCTTTACAATAGAAGCTAACAAAACACACCAAAACTGACCAGGTGAACACTGATCAATAAAGTAAAGAGAGGCTAACGTTCTATAACGTTCCCTTTCCTCTGCACAGTTCTCTCACAGTGAGAAACAATAGGATTACAATAGAGTGTGCTACGATTTCTTGAGAATTAAGTGATGGAATGATTTTAATCTTAGCTAGTCAGACAACTGATGAGGATTCTCACATGTATGTGGCCATGTTGAGAGAAACTCTTCCAACAGTCAGAGCAGGAGTACCAGATCCCTTGATATTTTACAGCTCTTCCCACAATCAGAGCAGGGAAATAGATTCTCTCCTGTGTGTATTTTTAGGTGTATTTTTAGCTTTGATAGAATTGGGAAAATCTCCTCACAATGTGGGCAGTGGTGAGACGTCTTAGCTCTGTGATCTTCCTGCTGTTGTTCTCTGGATGTAGAGAATGTCTCAACATGGTCTCCTGTGTGAACAACATCAGAAGAACCAGTCAGTTGGTGTGATTTACATCAATCACATTGATTTTATAAAGCCCATTTTACATCAGCCGTTGTTACAGAGTGCTTTACAGATACCCTAACCTAACGTATCAGGCGTAAAAGAAATGCCTAAACCAGGTCCACAGAAACCAGAAGCTTCCTGATTTCAGGCTTCGCCTTCCTCTCTGCCTTTTCCCTGAAACACGGATGCTTCCGGTGTTTGTTGACTCCGCTGAGGGTGCAGGTACCGAGACTAAAACCCCAAAGAGCAAGCAATGCAGAAGCACAGTGGCTAGGAAAAACTCCCTAGAAGGAAGGAACCTAGGAAGAAACCTAGAGAGGAACCAGGCTCTGAGCAGTGGCCAGTCCTCTTCTGGCTGTACTGGGTAACAAATGACTTAATATAAGTATGCTGTACAATACAGGGGAATAAAACTATTCTAAAGTGTTACGAGCCATATCATCCTCCACTCACTATCACAAGGGTTAGTAACCATCAGGGTTGGGGTCAATTCCATATCAATTCACATTTTTAAATTTGACTAATTCAGCAGACACTCTTATCCAGAGTGACTTACAATAGTGCATTCATCTTAAGATAGCTAGGTGAGACAACAACGCATCACAATCGTATCAATTGCATTTTCTAGGTTGCAGAAAGGGAGTAGAGTAGGATCGTAAAGATGGTAGGTTGGAGGAGAGATGGAGAGAAAAAGAAACAAAGTAGGTAATTAAGTTATATAATAATAATAATAATAATATTAATAATAATTTGCAAATATATTCATTAAAAATCCTGCAATGTGATTTTCAGGATTTCTTTTCCTCATTTTGTCTGTCATAGTTGACGTGTACCTATGATAAAAATTACAGGCCTCTCTCATCTTTTTAAGTGGGAGAACATGCACAATTGGTGGCTGACTAAATACTTTTTTCACCACTGTATATGATCACTAAAGAACCTGCTCTTACCATGAGAAACAGATTTCCCAATCTTCTCCTCCTCTTCTTCATCTTTAATGTTGACATTCAGCTCCAGTGTTTGACTGCAGTCTTCCAGCTTCACTGATGCCATCTTTGGATCCTGCAGTGCAAACTGGGCTCCACTGTCACAATCAGGACCCAGTGACTGTAGGTTTGGACTCAGTGTGGAAGGAGAGAGGAAGGCTGGGTTTGTACTCACTGTTAATCTGTAAACTCTGGACAGATTTTAACAATTGCTGCCTAAAATACTGTGGTGCTTACTAACACAACAGGAAATATTGTGTTAGATGTGGGCCATCACATGAATTCTCAGCTCTTTCATTCTGAATATTCATATCAATGAATCACCCTCAAATGGACTATCAATACCAGAGTTCACAATACTATTTACATAATCAACTGGTTCCACTCCCCAATAGTAAGTGGGTCATTTTAAAACACTTTTAAAAATATACAGTGGGGAAAAAAAGTATTTAGTCAGCCACCAATTGTGCAAGTTCTCCCACTTAAAAAGATGAGAGAGGCCTGTAATTTTCATCATAGGTACACGTCAACTATGACAGACAAATTGAGAAAAAAAATCCAGAAAATCAGATTGTAGAATTTTTAATGAATTTATTTGCAAATTATGGTGGAAAATAAGTATTTGGTCACCTACAAACAAGCAAGATTTCTGGCTCTCACAGACCTGTAACTTCTTCTTTAAGATGCTCCTCTGTCCTCCACTCGTTACCTGTATTAATGGCACCTGTTTGAACTTGTTATCAGTATAAAAGACACCTGTCCACAACCTCAAACAGTCACACTCCAAACTCCACTATGGCCAAGACCAAAGAGCTGTCAAAGGACACCAGAAACAAAATTGTAGACCTGGACCAGGCTGGGAAGACTGAATCTGCAATAGGTAAGCAGCTTGGTTTGAAGAAATCAACTGTGGGAGCAATTATTAGGAAATGGAAGACATACAAGACCACTGATCATCTCCCTCGATCTGGGGCTCCACGCAAGATCTCACCGCGTGGGGTCAAAATGATCACAAGAACGGTGAGCAAAAATCCCAGAACCACACGGGGGGACCTAGTGAATGACCTGCAGAGAGCTGGGACCAAAGTAACAAAGCCTACCATCAGTAACACACTACGCCGCCAGGGACTCAAATCCTGCAGTGCAAGACGTGTCCCCCTGCTTAAGCCAGTACATGTCCAGGCCCGTCTGAAGTTTGCTAGAGTGCATTTGGATGATCCAGAAGAGGATTGGGAGAATGTCATATGAAACCAAAATAGAACTTTTTGTTAAAAACTCAACTCGTCGTGTTTGGAGGACAAAGAATGCTGAGTTGCATCCAAAGAACACCATACCTACTGTGAAGCATGGGGGTGGAAACATCATGCTTTGGGGCTGTTTTTCTGCAAAGGGACCAGGACGACTGATCCGTGTAAAGGAAAGAATGAATGGGGCCATGTATCGTGAGATTTTGAGTGAAAACCTCCTTCCGTCAGCAAGGGCATTGAAGATTAAACGTGGCTGGGTCTTTCAGCATGACCATGATCCCAAACACACCGCCCGGGCAACGAAGGAGTGGCTTCGTACGAAGCATTTCAAGGTCCTGAAGTGGCCTAGCCAGTCTCCAGATCTCAACCCCATAGAAAATCTTTGGAGGGAGTTGAAAGTCTGTGTTGCCCAGCGACAGCCCCAAAACATCACTGCTCTAGAGGAGATCTGCATGGAGGAATGGGCCAAAATACCAGCAACAGTGTGTGACAACCTTGTGAAGACTTACAGAAAACGTTTGACCTGTGTCATTGCCAACAAAGGGTATATAACAAAGTATTGAGAAACTTTTGTAATTGACCAAATACTTATTTTACACCATAATTTGCAAATAAATTCATAAAAAATCCTACAATGTGATTTTCTGGATTTTTTTTCCTCATTTTGTCTGTCATAGTTGACGTGTACCTATGATGAAAATTACAGGCCTCTCTCATCTTTTTAAGTGGGAGAACTTGCACAATTGGTGGCTGACTAAATACTTTTTTTCCCCACTGTATATATATATATATATTTGTTGTTTTATTTAATTGTTACCTAAGAAGAAAACCTGTCTAAGTCCTTTATACTGAAAACATCTATTCATATGCATTATAGAAAATAATGGGGACTAGCAAATTGGATTGTCCCAATGGTGATGTGTAGAGGTGTAGTGACATGTTTTGACTAGATAAATAATATAGAAGAGAAATTGGCTCAGTTACAATGTTTCTAGTCAAAAATGTATATTTGGGTGCCGTGTTCAAAAGGCATATTTTGTATTTATATTGCATTTTTTAATTTAACTTTTATATGAACATTTCCCAGAGTGATACAACACAGTGCTAAAGGTTTTAAAACAGAGGCTGCTGTATGACTGTAGATTACATCAACATAATCAAGCACTGGGAGAAGCGTTGCTTGAACAATATTCCTTCTACTTTCCAAAGTGAAGCAGGATTTATTTCTATAAAATAGTTTTTTGGGGAACTGAGCAAATTATAGGTCTTGTAAGCGAAAACTTAAAACGCTGTGAGACTTTTGCCTCACCCTCTGATGTACCATCAATGCCAGAGTTCTACAAGACTGTTTACATAATCAACTGGGCATTTCAACAGTCTGTCCCTCAATATAGTCCTGGTCATATATTATTCATCTTATATTAATGCTAACTTTTTAGCATTTGTGGCACAAATCCATTGCAAGTCAATTGATTGAAGTACAGTAGATTAATAAAGCTACAGTACTGCAGCTGGTGACAAAGCTGCGTATATTGAAAAAGCGTGTTAGTGCATAGGTCAAATCTATCTTTGTGATGCTCATTTCAGGTATTTCTTCCAGCTTCAGACAAACACTAAATATTTAACTTAAAACATAGTTTTGTTGTATTTAATGATAGAGAAGAGAAGAGTTTGACCAACACAGATTCATGTCCAATCTTTGAGGACGTGTCTACATTGTTAGAGTGGTCACATGCCAATCTGTTCCATATAATAGACAGTCTTTGGAACAGTGGAAAGCTGCATGGCCCCTTGGTTGTTGCTAAGCAGGCATTCTTCTTCTATGGTGTTTATTGGTGGTGTTCAGACCAACGTTAAAGGTGCATCACTGCCACCTTCTGGGCTGGAGTGTGATAGAGACATGTGGTTCTGTCCTGGTGAGATCACAGGGTCAAAGAAAACTTGGTATGAATGTAGTCACTCCAGGCACTCAGCCCATGAGAACCATTAATACTGTCAAATCTAATATGGAAGAACTGAATACAACCATAAGAACCATTCATACAGTCAGATCTAATATGGAAGAACTGAATACAAAAGAGGTTTACCAGTACAAATTCATGTACTAATGTTATTTTTCATTGGCAGATCAATGCAGTTTTCCAAACATATTCATCATCACTTTTTTATAAGATTTTAACTAACTGAACACAAATATAAACACAACATTAAACAATTTTACAAGGGTACAGTTCATATAAGGAAATCAGTCAATTGAAATGCATTCATTAGGCCCTAATCTATGGATTTCACATGACAGGGGCCCACCCATCAGCCAATAAGAATGATTTTTCCACATTAAAGGGCTTTATTACAGATAGAAATACTCCTCAGTTTCATCAGCTGTCCGGGTGGCTGGTCTCAGATGATCCTGCAGGTTAAGATGCCAGATGTGGAGGTCCTGGGCTTGCACGGTTACACGTGGTCTGCGGCTGTGAAGCCAGTTGGACGTTCTGCCAAATTCTCGGTAGAGAAATGTACATTAAATTATCTGGCAACAGCTCTGGTGAACATTCCTGCAGTCAGCATGCCAATTACGCACTCCCTCAAAATATAGACATCTGTGGCATTGTGTTGTGACAAAACTGCACATTTCAGAGAGGCCTTTTATTGTACCCAGCACAAGGTGCACCTGTGTAATGATCATGCTGTTTAATCAGCTTCTTGATATGCCACACCTGTCCGGTGGATGGATTATCTTGGCAAAGGGGAAATGCTCACTAACAGATATGGAAACAAATTTGTGCACCAGATTTGAGAGAAATAAGCTTTTTGTGCATATGGAAACTTTCTGGGATCTTTTATTTCAGCTCATGAAACATGGGACCAACACTTTACATGTCAAGTTTATATAATTTTTCAGTATAGTTTTAGAAGACAATTCACTAAACACGTAGTCATTTCATTTTAATTGTCACATGTTTGGTAAACAACAGGTGTAGACTAACAGTGAAATGTTGACCAACAATAGAGAACACAATACAACAATTATAATAATAGGAAAAAGATTGTAGCACAAGGAATTGATACATGATGAGCAATGGTAGCTTGGCTATATACATGGGGTGCCAATACCTAGTCAATGATAGCTTGGCTATATACATGGGGTGCCAATACCTAGTCAATGATAGCTTGGCTATATACATGGGGTGCCAATACCTAGTCAATGGTAGCTTGGCTATATACATGGGGTGCCAATACCTAGTCAATGATAGCTTGGCTATATACATGGGGTGCCAATACATAGTCAATGGTAGCTTGGCTATATACATGGGGTGCCAATACATAGTCAATTGTAGCTTGGCTATATACATGGGGTGCCAATACCTAGTCAATGGTAGCTTGGCTATATACATGGGGTGCCAATACCTAGTCAATGGTAGCTTGGCTATATACATGGGGTGCCAATACATAGTCAATGGTAGCTTGGCTATATACATGAGGTGCCAATACCTAGTCAATGGTAGCTTGGCTATATACATGGGGTGCCAATACATAGTCAATGGTAGCTTGGCTATATACATGGGGTGCCAATACCTAGTCAATGGTAGCTTGGCTATATACATGGGGTGCCAATACATAGTCAATTGTAGCTTGGCTATATACATGGGGTGCCAATACCTAGTCAATGGTAGCTTGGCTATATACAGTGCAATCTGAAAGTATTCAGACACCTTGACTTTTTCCACATTTTATTACGTTACAGGCATATTCTAAAATGGATTAAACCGTTTTTTCCCCTCATCAATCTACACACAATACCCCATAATGTCAAAGCAAAAAACAGGTGTTTAGTAGTTTTTCCTAATTTATTAATAACTGAAAAATCAGTCTGAAGTCCTGAGCGCTCTCATCAAGGATCTCTCTGTACTTTGCTCCATTCATTATTCCCTCGATCCTGACTAGTCTCCCAGTCACTGCCTCTGAAAAACACCCCCACAGCATGATACTGCCACAACCATGCTTCACCGTAGGCATGGTGCCAGGTTTCCTCCAGACGTGACGCTTGGCATTCAGGCCAAAAAGTCCAATCTTGGTAACATCAGACCAGAGATTCTTGTTTCTCATGGTCAGAGTCCTTTAGGTGCCTCTTGGCAAACTCCAAGCGGGCTGAACTCTGTAGCTCTGTCAAAGTTATCATCGGGTTCTTGGTCACCTTCCTGACCAAGGCCCTTCTCCCCCGATTGCTCAGGTTGGCCGGACGGACAGCTCTAGGAAGAGTCTTGGTGGTTCCAAACTTCTTCCATTTAAGAATGGAGGAGGCCACTGTGTTCTTGGGGACCTTCAATGCTGCAGACATTTTTTGGTACCCTTCCCCAGATCTGTGCCTCGATACAATCCTGTCTCGGAGATCTACGGTCAATTCCTTCGACCTCATGGCTTGGTTTTTGCTCTGACATGCAATGTCAACTGTGGGATGTTATATCGACAGGTGTGTGCCTTTTCAAACCATGTCCAATCAATTGAATTTATCTCGGGTGGAGTCCAATCAAGTGGTAGAAACATCTCAAGGAAGATCAATGGAAACAGGATGGACATGAGAAAATGTTTGAGATTTATAGCAAAGGGTCTGGAATATATAACAGGTATCTGTTTTTAAATTCTAATTCATTTGCAAAAATGTCTAAACCTGTTTTCGTTTTGTCATTATGGGGTATTGTGTGTAGATTAATGAGGGAATTTTTATGTTTTTATCAATTTTACAATAAGGCTGTAACGTATTTTCTTGTTGAAAAAGTCAAGGGGTCTGAATACTTTCAGAATGCACTGTATAGACACTAACTATTTTCCTTTAAACACTTTCTTATATTTATACACAAGAGAAGAAGAGGTTGCCCAGCACAAATTCATGTACAAACATGATTTTTCATTACATATTTGTAATTTAGCAGATGCTCTTATCCAGAGCGACTTATAGGACCAATTGGGGTTAATTTCATTGCTCAAGGCCACAATGACAGATTCTTGACCTAGTTGGCTCAGGATTCAAACCAATACTCTTAACCTCTAGGCTACCTGCCACCAGATCAATTAACTTCAATACAGTTATTCATATACATTCCTCATCAATTACTAAAATATAATTAATCTGGTATTAAAAGACTATTTAATAAACACAAGTAGTCAATTCATAGCCTGTTTATCATTAAACAAAATATGTTTAGTAATATAAAATAGTTAGACAGGACATTTTGTGGCTATTTCTCAGGAGCCTGGTGGTGCAGTTACCTCTTTTTGGAGGGAGCTGGTCATTCAGTGGATGGTCAAGAGTGTACATGTCCTTCACCAGGTGCACTGCAGCCTGTTCTCGCCTGCTCTGCAGTGACGGGAGCTGTGGTTGGACTGCTCCACCTCTGGAGATGATCCTCAAGGCCCTCCTCTGCACCCTGTCTAGTTGGGCCTGCTGCTTTTTACTGCATCCAACTAACAGCACTCCACCGTATTCCAGACAAGGCCTGGCCAGTGTAGTATAGACTGTGACCAGATCTTCAGTAGGACATTACTGGCAAGAAATGTCAAAATGGCGTTTTGAGGCCTTTCTCACTGGCTGCTCCAGGTGTCACCACTGAGGTTAGAGTCTAGATGAAAACCAAGATACTTGGTTGTTGTTACCACTGGTACTTCCTGTCCTCCTAGGATTAATGGTGCAGGTTGTGGATGGTCCTCTGAACAAGGGCTAAATGTGCCAGTTGCCATCACCCTCTGCCCTCTTTCGGTGGTGTAGCTGTGGAGTCAGGCTAGTAACCTTGGACACAGTTCAATGTCAGACAGATGTTGCAGGAACTTTGCGTGATCTACTCGATCAAAGGCTTTGGACACATTAGCAAGTAACACACTCACCATTGTTGGTTCTATGGAGTCTGTAGCTGTCAGCCAGGAGTGTGTGGTTTTCACAATGGCGGTAGTAATGCTGGACATTGGGAGGTAGTCATACTGATTCGTGCACTCAGATAAAACTGTCCCCTGCCAGTAGGAGGTGTTAACAATGTGTTTGATGACAGGGGCTAGATCTTCTGCATGCTCTTTTAGTAGCCAGGCTGGAATGCCATCAGGCCCACATGCTTTATGTGGGCTGAGTCTGGTCAGAGATTGTTTTAACTGGCCAATGCTGCACAGCTCAACCTGTCTTGTAGACATGGGCAGGGGGAAGATGGCAAGAGGTGTGGTGCTTGTCCATGCCTCAGCAAAGAAGCCATTCAAAACATCAGCCACGTCGTCGTCTTCAATTCCCTCGACCTGTATTCTCCCTCCTGATGTTTTCTTTGGTCCCAGTCCATTGTTAATGAAGTCCCACCATTCCTTAGGGTTTTTCTTCTTTAGGTCCTGGATTTCAGTTTTATAGTAGCTTGTCTTTGCTTCCATGACATGCATTTGCACTGTGTTTCTGTATTTTCTCCATGTCATTGTTTCTCCCCATCTGTTGAAAATATTCTGTATTTTCCTGATGGCAGCCTTTATTCTTTCAGTCATCCAGGGCTTGTCCAGTCTTGTTGTTTTCTTATTGACATACATACATCAAGTGCAGTTTGAATGCAGGAGTTGAACATCTCCACCTTTGCATCAATGCTCTCCACCTAAAAAATGGCAGACCAGTCAGTACTGACTGGCCTTACATCGTGCAAAGGTCTCCTTTCTGTTCTGGGTTACCAGATGTCCTTTTTTCCGCTGCACCTCTCTTCTCCCTCCTGATGTTGTGTTTGGAGAGAACAGCAGACATTTGTGATCACTGGATCTGAGAGGAGCAAGTACAGTGGGTTGTGTTGATCAGATCTAGGATGGAGTCCCCTCTGTGGTCTTGTCTTTGACCACTACCACTTCTTATGCATACGTTGGTGTCTTTTAAATTGCCCAATCTGTAGAATCTCGTCTCACAGTCAGTGCAGTAATAAGTCTTCTCTCCAGTGTGTAATTTTGGTGTTTTTACTTTGCCAATCGGGAGAAACTCTTGCCATACTAAGAGCAAAAGTAAGGATTCTCTCCTGTGTGTTCTCTGATGACCTTGCAGATTAGCTGTTTTTAGATCAGTGGTAAGCCTTCTCTCGCTTTATGTTTACCTTGGTGTCTTTTTAAATGGCCTATTTGAGAGAAAATCTTTCCACAGTCAGAGCATGAGTGAGGCTTCTCTCCTGTGTGTGTTCTCTGGTGAACTTTTAGCTTAGTTGATGTTATGAAGCATTTTACACAGTCAGAGTAGGAGTAAGGCTTCTCTCCTGTATGTATACGTTCATGTGCTTTTAAATGGCCCAGTCGAGAGAAATTCTTCCCACAGTCAGAGCAGGAGTAAGGCTTCTCTCCTGTATGTATCCTTTGGTGGGATTTTAAGCTTTCCTGTTGAGAGAAATTCTTCCCACAGTCAGAGCAGGAGTAAGGCTTCTCTCCTGTATGTATCCTTTTGTGGGATTTTAAGCTTTCCTGTTGAGAGAAATTCTTCCCACAGTCAGAGCAGGAGTAAGGCTTCTCTCCTGTATGTATACGTTCATGTGCTTTTAAATGGCCCAGTCGAGAGAAATTCTTCCCACAGTCAGAGCAGGAGTAAGGCTTCTCTCCTGTATGTATACGTTCATGTGCTTTTAAATGGCCCAGTCGAGATAAATTCTTCCCACAGTCAGAGCAGGAGTAAGGCTTCTCTCCTGTATGTATACGTTCATGCATTTTAAAGTGAACCAGTTGAGAGAAACACTTACCACAGTCAGAGCAGGAGTAAGGCTTCTCTCCTGTGTGTGTTCTCTGATGAACTTTTAGCTCAGTTGATGTTATGAAGCATTTTACACAGTCAGAGCAGGAGTAAGGCTTCTCTCCTGTATGTATCCTTTGGTGCAATTTTAAGCTTTCCTGTTGAGAGAAATTCTTCCCACAGTCAGAGCAGGAGTAAGGCTTCTCTCCTGTGTGTGTTCTCTGATGAACGGTCAGAGCCTTTGATGTTGTGAAATTCTTCCCACAGTCAGTACAGGAATTCAGATTCTCTCCTGTGTGTATTTTTAGGTGTACTTTTAACTTTGATAGAATTGAGAAACTCGCCTCACAATGTGGGCAGTGGTGAGACCTCTTGGCTCTGTGATCTTCCTGCAGTTGCTCTCTGGATGTAGAGAATGTCTCAACATGGTGTCCTGTGTGAACAACATCAGAAGAACCAGTCAGTTGGTGTGATATACATGTCAATCAAATGTATTGAATGAAGCCCTTTTTACATCAGAAGTTGTCACAAAGTGCTTTATAGAAACCCAGCCTAAAACCCCAAAGAGCAAGCAATGCAGATGTAGAAGCCATATCATCCTCCATTCACTATCTAAAGGGTTAGTGTCATCCTCCACTCACTATCACAAGGGTTAGTAACTACACAGACTCATTTAATAGAACTTTAAAACATTGGCAGTTTGTCTGGTTCACTTCTTTAGTCTACTCTCTCATCACTCCAGATAGCCCAGTGAATAAAACACATGCTGCCAATACTGGTGTAAAACCATGCAAGGGTCAGTAGCATGAAATAATATCTACCTTCTCATTGAAACAGTTCATCATGAAACAGTTATACTCCAACTTTTCATGCACAGTGGGAAGTTGGAATGAATAACACAAACTTAGTTAGATAGAACCTGCTCTTACCATGAGAAACAGATTTCCCAACCTTCTCCTCCTCTTCTTCATCTTTAATGTTGACATTCAGCTCCAGTGTTTGACTGCAGTCTTCCAACTTCACTGATGCCATCTGTGGACCCTGCAGTGCAAACTGGGCACCACTGTCACAATCAGGACCCAGTGACTGTAGGTTTGGACTCAGTGTGGAAGGAGAGAGGCAGGCTGGGTTTGTCCTCACTATTGATGTTACCGGCCTCAGACTTAATTCTAGTCGTCCTGTAGTAACAATGAGAAACAGTCACAAAAAGTTAGTGTCTTGACAGTTCTGACACTTTCTTTATTCTCTAAAAATATACTCATCTTGTTAAATCATCTAATTCAGTGCTTGACTTGGACTGAAATAGGTGCCAGTACTCATTTTGGGTGCCGGTATTGTTTATATTTAGGTGCAGGAGCTCCACAATACTGTTGAGCTAACATTCTATAAGAGGAACAGGAGCTCAAGCACTAGATATTTGAGGTGCTGGTACTTAACCTATAGCAGATTTTTCCAAATTCACATACAGTACCAGTCAAAAGTTTTAGAACACCTATTTATCTTTATTTGTATTATTTTCTACATTGTAGATTAAATATTCTACAAAGCTGTCATCAAGGCAAAGGGTGGCTACTTTGAGGAAACTAAAATCTAAAATATATTTGATTAACACTTTTTTGGTTACTACATGATTCCATATGTGTTATTTCATAGTTTAAATGTCTTCACTATTATTCTACAATGTAGAAAATAGTACAAATTAAGAAAAACCCTTGAATGAGTAGGTGTGTCCAAACTTTTGACTGGTACTGTAAATGCATAAATGACAAAAGCCATTTAGTAAAAGGTCACTGTTTGTTTTAGGCAGCACTATGTACTATTTTCCTGAATAACCTTGTAGTCACTGTATTATTTCAATCAAAAACCAATTGTATTTTCCAGTCACACCATAGTAACATTTATCGATAAATACAGAAACAACTGAATGTGACTGAATATTAGTACACGTGGTCCTCTGTAGCTCAATTGGTAGAGCATGGCGCTTGTAACGCCAGGGTAGTGGATTTGATCCCCGGGACCACCCATACGTAAAAATGTATGCGCACATGACTGTAAGTCGCTTTGGATAAAAGCGTCTGCTAAATGGCATATTATATTATTATTAGAAAACTTATAATCATTACATTCAGCTTCAAAACAGTAGTGCAACCCTGAAATTGTCTCTCTGCTGCACTAAAGTCCATTGACGCTGACCGCGTGGGCGTCGCCATTTTTACCAGCTCGTTAATTTTACACAAAACCAAAAATGCAAAACAAACTCTGAAATCAAAAATAAATTGATTCTTTATGAAATCACCTTGAGGAAATTATGTACATCCATTCAGAGAAACCCAAAGTATCTAGCCATGTGACTTGAAAAATAGTTACCAGGTTTACTCAGTTTGACATAAAAATAACACATCAAACCTTTACCAAACGTGCTAATACCTTAATGGATTTGTTACCTAGCATGGTATGACATGTTCTTTCGATATTAGAACGTTTAAACGTGCTATTACATACTGATCTGACGTCTTTTATAAATTATTAGTTAATGTTTGGAATATTGAGAGCTACATAAGAATTGGGAGGATGACATACATTCCATGTATTTATTTCTGTCACTGGTGGGTGCCAGAAGGAATGCGGGCCAAGATAGCTGGGGGGCCACTGGTGCTAATCTTAGAAGGAGTACGTGATGGAATATCCTGACTAGGGTGCAACACGATACCATATAGGGTGATCCTATATGTGGCGAGGAGTGACACTCAATAATGGTTGGCAACAGTTGGATGGAATTAGCTCGGAAAATCATTATATAAACTAAGACGTTTTCTATGTAAGTCATTCAGATGACAATAGGCTACGCCGGTACCGCTTGTCATGTGAATCTGGTACTGTAATATTAAATACTTTGAACCAACTCTCCATCTAACTGTTTAACTATTCTCTTGCATACTGAATTACTTGATGCCAGAGAAACTCGTCATAACACATACTTATAGTAATAAAAAGAAACGGACACAAAGGTTATCTTCTTGACATCACAGTTCTGGCGCTTTCTTTATACTGAAGAATGGTGCGTGCCTGCCTGGAACTTCCTGTTCCCCCACTACCACAGTGCAGCCACAGATAGAACAATGAGACAGATATTTCACTGGATGTATAATTGTGAAGCATCCGGTTGGCGTTTCCACTCACTACCAAATATGGCAGTGACAGGAAGCCCACTGCACTGGCCGGCAGTGGGAGAAGATGGAACAAGATGGATTTTGGCCGATATTCTGCAAATGTTCTAATCGATTAAACATCTGATCTTAATACAGTTCTGTTCCCAAAACTAAAATCTGTTATGCACAGAGTGGACTAAGTTTTGTGGACTTACCTGTTGCAAATGTTTTTTAAAAATTTAAATCACGTTAT
This sequence comes from Coregonus clupeaformis, assembly GCF_020615455.1. Taxonomy (NCBI): domain Eukaryota; kingdom Metazoa; phylum Chordata; class Actinopteri; order Salmoniformes; family Salmonidae; genus Coregonus; species Coregonus clupeaformis. The sequence goes on along the minus strand of NW_025534333.1, from coordinate 124,088 downwards.
TTAGAAGGAACGCAAAGGCGAATTGAGTTATTGCACACGAGCGCTTCACAGAGGAGGCGTTCCCTAACAGAAATATGCAGATGTATGCTAGAATACGCCAATAGGATCTCGCTAGCTCGTGCTTGGCTCTGCCCACTATGACTCATCTGTTCCCACTGGAAACGACCAGCTTTGGTCTGTCTTGGTTTAGTTATAAAAAATATTTGGTGCGTTCAGGGATCCTTGGGATGGCCCTACCCCATTATATGAGAAGGGTGGTGCTTAATTTGAGCTGGATCCTCCGGTACCTCTCAGTTTTGTAGTCTTTCGTTCGAACCCATTTACCAGAATCACATAACCTACCTCTTGTGGCAAGAAAAATAATTTCCACTGTTTGCAATGTAAAAATACTAATAAAAGCAATCAGAGTAATTACATTTAGATTCCTCTGTAATTGTCATGCCCCCTAAAAAAACGTAATATGAAAACGTGCATGATATTCTAAGAATTGGTTAATGTTGGGCCGTCCAGGTTTATGGTTTTGCGCAACATTGTAGCCTAGACCAAGGCGTGGCCATTGCTGTGGTGAGAGAGAGAAGCACGCCTGTATCTCTCACAGAAATACAATGACATTCACTTTCTATGATCTCTCTCCCCCTCTGTGCTGTTATAGACATAAGCCGGCAACTCTCTTCTCTCCAGCATTGCACTTCATCATTTATCTCCTAATAGAATAATAGCTGTGGGAAGTGTGCTGGAGGTGCTGCAGCACTCTGCAGTCTGTTCAGAAAGATATTAAATAATTCCCAATACTACACCAGGAGTAAGCCTAGATTTGCCACGAGGAGCCATAGCTGATTTAAAATTTGTGTGTAGCCAAATCACAAGGCATGCCTAACGTGTGGCAAATCTGTCAGTTAACAGCATGCAGCCAAAACAGGCCTTTAGCAAATTTTTCTGATACAATCGCTGGAAAACACAGGTTGTAAAGCAAATGGATCCTGCTGAAAATAAAATACTAATGTCTGTATGTTACCAAGTTGTCAACTTCCAAATAGGCCTATTGAGCAAACAGCATTGTTTTAAAAAGTAAAGCAAGAGAGAGATAATATTTTGGCCGGTGAGTGAGCTGCACATCATTGGGTGAGTCACTGAAACTGGAAAGCTTTTTTAGGACTATAATCTTCCTCCTCATATTGTACAATGTGTTTCTCTGCACACTTAGGGGCCACGGCTATTGATGGATTCAAGACAAGGTCGTTTTTATTGATCTCAGATTCTCAGTGTCAAAGTAGCCTGTCATTTTGGTCATTTGTGAGGTATTAAAAAAGATTCAGCAAAAGTCTTGTCATCTAAACTGAATTAGAATTGCATGAAATGTGTGTAACTTCTGCAAGCGGCTCCACACCACTGCTCTATGCCCGTACGCGAAAGCCATGATAATGCATGCAATGCTTTGTTATAAAGGTTGTTTGTTTTTATCCGTACTGGTACCTCAGAGCCCCCCAGGTCACCCCCCTCTCGGGCTCACTTTTGGTTCCGGCACCGCCCAATTTACAAATGAAGCACTGGAGAAGTGGGTAGCTGCCGCTGCCTCCTCCGGGACACTTCTCCTTTGCATAAAGTTAATCTGTTGATTGTGGCCTGTGGAATGTTGTCCCACTCCTCTTCAATGGCTGTGCAAAATTCCTGGATATCGGCGGGAACTGGAACAAGCTGTGATACACGTCGATCCAGACCATCCCAAACATGCTCAAAGGGTGACATGTCTGGTGAGTATGCAGGCCATGGAAGAATTGGGACATTTTCAGCATGTTCAATTGTGTACAGATCCTTGTGAAATGGGGCAGTGCATTATAATGCTGAAACACGAGGTGATGGAGGTGGATGAATGGCAGAACAATGGGCCTCAGGATCTTGTCATTGGATCTCTGTGAATTCAAACTGCCATCGATAAAATGCAATTGTGTTAGTTGTCTATAGCTTATGCCATCCCATTCCATAACCCCGATACCACCATGGGGCACTCTGTTCACAACATTGACATCAGCAAACCGCACGCCCACACAACGCCATACACGGTGGTCAGCAGTTGTGAGGCTGGTTGGGCATACTGCACAATTCTCTAAAACAACATTGGAGGCAGCTAAAGGTAGAGAAATGAACCTAACATTCTCTGGCAACAGCTCTGGTGGACATTCCTGCAGTCAGCATGCCAATTGCATGCTCCCTCAAAACTTGAGATATATGTGGCATTGTGTTGTGTGAAGAAACTGCACATTTTAGAGTGGCATTTTTGTATTTGTTAGGGATCCCCATTAGATGCTGCCAAGCACCTACTCAGCTAATCTTGTCCCCAGTACAAGGTGCACCTGTATAATGATGATCATGCTATTTAATCAGCTTCTTGATATGCCACATCTGTCAGGTGGATGGATCATCTTGGCAAAGGAGAAATGCTCACTAACAGGGATGTAAACAAATTTGTGCAAAACATTTTAGAAATACGTTTTTGTCTGGAACATTTCTGGAATATTTTATTTCACCTCATGAAAGATGGGACCAAAACATTACATGTTGCGTTTATATGTTTGTTCAGTGTATACAGTATTTTTTTTTAAATAAATCATACAAACTATCGATAACAACATTTAAATTAAATCAGCCTGCTTTTCTGTTTTAATCAGGTCCATTCACAGGCTCAGAAGGATCCTGTGAGGGCGGAACATTTTCTGGCAACAGTAGTCCTTGCAGGGCTTCTGCCGTGAAGTCTTGGAGGCCCAAAAACTTATCAGCTGCATATATAATGATGTCCAGCATCTTGGACTTCTTGTGCAGTACAATTAATAACTGTGGCTATAAATACAAAAAAATCCACCTTCAAAATACGTGAGATCACTTGATTGACGTATAACATTTGCAACTGGTTGCATTGCATCCACCGCCATATCTTCTTCAGAACTGTGGACTCTTGCTACTATAACTCTCTTCACCGCCTCCACATAGGAGATTTGCTGTACAGCCCTGATCCTTGACACCTCAACCTCTTTCACCCTAACAGGGCACTCTGGGAATTCAGGAATATGACCCCCACCACAGTTACAACATTTTACATTCACATGCTCTTCAATAACATATTCCTTCCGTCTGCAAACACTTGGCATGTGGCCAAACTTTTTACATTTCTTGGATTGCATCAGGGTTTACACAAACTCTCTTATGGGGTATATTATATATCGCAGCTTTACATAGGGTGGTAGATACTCTTCATCAAACATCAATAATAAAGATGAACTTTGCTCCTTTTTCACATTCTCCATACGGGTCAAGCGACGTGCATTTGCATCCTTTTTCTTCTTTGGGATTTGGTTGGCGGAGCGAATGCAACTTTTAGGTGCATACACCGCCACCTACTGTACTGGTGTGTGAGGCCATTCACAGACTACATACATTAAATTCATTGATAAAGTAATTAATACAAAATTGCCCTGCCAAGTATTAGCCCGCTCTAAAAAATGTGAGGGAAAATGTTCTTGGTTCGTGCAGGTGACTGACCTCCTCAGACCAATTGGCAATAAGCCAAGGACATTGTTCTGGGAACCAAAAGGGATATCTCAGTTTCAAGGTCTCAGCTTGGAGAGAAGAAGCCTTGTGAGGTATTGGTCGGTTACATGCAGGAACCAAATGTTAATGATGAATTAATTATTAATAAGCTAAATCTTGCAAATATAACTTGTCTGTGTAAGCAGTATATAGGACAACTAACGGGACTGCCCCGGCAGAGCTCCCAACCGACGTGTACTATGGTGCTTTTAAGTTTGTTGGAACTTCTCCAGCTTGCTGATAAAAAATAATTATTCATTTAAGTTTGACTTTGAGTCCCTTCGTGGCGATTTTCCACGACAAAAATCCACCACCCCATTCCACTATTTAACACCATCTAGTCCTACGCCAGACCACTACCACTCAACACCCCCTGCAGCCGTTCTGCAGTAAATCCTCGGAATCCCAAGTACTTCTCTGCCGCTGCCACCACAGCCTCTATTTTCTGGGACTTTTGATCAATTTCTGCAGTACAATTGACAACCATTGCTATAAATGCTAAAAAGCCCAACTTACTGAAGCACATATTCTTCCCATCACTCTTTCTTGGTCTCTGCCTACTCACAGGAATCAATCAATCAATCAATCAATTTAATTTTATATAGCCCTTCTTACATCAGCTAATATCTCGAAGTGCTGTACAGAAACCCAGCCTAAAACCCCAAACAGCTAGTAATGCAGGTGTAGAAGCACGGTGGCTAGGAAAAACTCCCTAGAAAGGCGAAAACCTAGGAAGAAACCTAGAGAGGAACCAGGCTATGAGGGGTGGCCAGTCCTCTTCTGGCTGTGCCGGGTGGAGATTATAACAGAACCATGCCAAGATGTTCAAAAATGTTCATAAGTGACAAGCATGGTCAAATAATAATCAGGAATAAATCTCAGTTGGCTTTTCATAGCCGATCATTAAGAGTTGAAAACAGCAGGTCTGGGACAGGTAGGGGTTCCATAACCGCAGGCAGAACAGTTGAAACTGGAATAGCAGCAAGGCCAGGCGGACTGGGGACAGCAAGGAGTCACCACGGCCGGTAGTCCCGACGTATGGTCCTAGGGCTCAGGTCTCTCAGTTGGCTTTTCATAGCCGATCATTAAGAGTTGAAAACAGCAGGTCTGGGACAGGTAGGGGTTTCGTAGCCGCAGGCAGAACAGTTGAAACTGGAATAGCAGCAAGGCCAGGCGGACTGGGGACAGCAAGGTGTCATCATGCCCGGTAGTCCTGACGTATGGTCCTAGGGGCTCAGGTTCTCAGAGAGAAAGAGAGAAACAGAGAATTAGAGAGAGCATACTTAAATTCACACAGGACACTGGATAAGACAGGAGAAGTACTCCAGGTATAACCAACTAACCCCCAGCCCCCCGACACATAAACTACTGCAGCATAAATACTGGAGGCTGAGACAGGAGCGGTCCGGAGACACTGTGGCCCCATCCGAAGAAACCCCGGACAGGGCCAAACAGGAAGGATATAACCCCACCCACTCCGCCAAAGCACAGCCCCCCGCACCACTAGAGGGATATCCCCAACCACCAACTTACAATCCTGAGACAAGGCCGAGTATAGCCCACAGAGGTCTCCACCACAGCACAAACCAAGGGGGGGGGCGCCAACCCAGACAGGAAGATCACGTCAGTAACTCAACCCACTCAAGTGACGCACCCCTCCCAGGGACGGCATGAAAGGAATCCTCTCAAGATCTCTCACCCTGTACCCATCTTCCTCTACCACTCTCTTCACTGCTTCTGCATACAACACTTTCTGTACTACTGTAACCCTGGCAACCTCAATCTGCCTTTCTCTCACCTGACTCCTCAGATCTCCAGCCTGTTAACACCCCCACAACTAACACACATAACTTTCTCCACCGATACCACACATTTCTTCATCTCATGCACTCCTGCAGACTTGTCACATCTAGGCATCTCATGTCTACACACTGCTGCAACAGGCCCATAAACTTCACCCCTAAAAAACTGTAGTATTTACGCAACAAAATCGCTCACAGGATAACTGACACTTCTACCTTGATCTTATCTGGCAGAGACTATGCATCAAAATCCAGCATGACAGATAATGTATTCTCTGTTTCCCCACGCTCTACACCAGATCTAGATCTCACCAAACGGAGGGTGTCACAGACACCTGGAATCTTCCATTTCAACTGCTCATCCTCAACACTTAAACCTAACACCGTTATCACTCCTTTCAATGCCACACTGTTCCGGAGAGCAATTCAAGTCACAATTCCTGTCTCTAATCACGTAATCCGCAGCGCCCGCTCCCTCTGGACAGAGGAGAAACAATACATTTTCACGAGTCCACTCAGTTACCTTCACCAACTCAACAGTCCCCAACCTCTTCTCCACCTAACCTGACACCACATATGGATCCATTCTCTCTACAAATCTCACTCCCACTGGGCCAGAATCATCCTTATCATCCTCGGAGGAGTTCCTCACCGCAGGTAATTCATCCTCACTCTCACCAGGTTCGATCTCTGAGCTACTGGAGGACGTATCCCTCTTCATGCAGTTGACGATAACCTCCCTCACCACACTGCTTCCCTCTACACTCAGCTCCTTCTCAGCGGTCATCACTGCACCTGCCACCACAGTTAATTCATCCTCACTCTCGTCACGTTCACTTTACTCCTGTAGCTCTTCTAAAAGTTCTGTGTGATCTTCCATTCTATATTCACTCAAAACATATCCCACTTTTCTCCTTTGTCTTTGTCCACCATCTTCTCCTTAATCAGATCTTCGAGAAGATTTTTGCATCCCCCACTCCACATTTTTTCTTGTCCGCCATCTTACCACGTGTCTCAGCTCATCCACACCCCACTAGCTTCATGTAGCTGCACACGAATTATGTACCACAGTATAAATGATAATACCCATAAAACCTAGCAGTCATAACAGGGAAATGGTTCCAATCATTTTTCCACCATTCATTTTTCCCCATAGGGGATTTTAGAAACACTTCAAATAAGGGCTGTGTTTCATGTAGGCTTACCCTGGTGTGGCGTTTTGATAACCATGTCAATCTCTCTAGAACAAGGTGACTTATCAATATTTTCGCTTGTATTTACCCCTACAAAAATGACATTTAATTAGCTGCTAATGTGGCTATCATAAAGAACTACAAATGCCATGATGATCTGGACAAAATTGCTGAATCGGGTCAAAGGTAAGGATCTCTGGGTTAACTATCTAATGTTAGCTAAATTTAGTAATTAATAAATAGGCTACATTTATTTAAATGGTCAATTCTGTGAACGGTCTTGTGCAAGTTTTAAATTAACACAATACCTGTTAGCAAAGGTGTCAGCTAGAGATGACGTGCAGGAGATTGCAGTGATTTGTTGTTTTGCATGATGTCTACTTTGATGATAATTAGCGTTTTATAATCTGAGAGGAAATAGAGCCGAATATGTTGCTAAAAGTCACACCAGGGTAAGCCTACACAAAACAGCCCTTATTTTAAGTGTTTCTAAAATGAATAAAAAGGGAAAATGATTGGAACCATTTCCCTGTTTGACCGCTACGTTTTATGACACCATTTTTGCAAAAATAACAATAATAAAAAAGCTGTATTCAGACTTTACTCAGTACTTTGTAGAAGCACCTTTGGCAGTGATTACAGCCTCAAGTCTTATTGGGTATGACGCTACAAGCATGGCATACCTGTATTTGAGGAGTTTCTCTGCAGATCCTCTGAAGCTTGTCAGGTTAGATGCGGAGTGTCGCCACACAGCTATTTTCAGGTCTCTCTGTACTTTGCTCCGTTAATCTTTCCCTCGATCCTGACTAGTCTCCCAGTCCCTGCCACTGAAAAACACCACCACAGCATGATGCTGTCCCCACCATGCTTCACCATTGGGATGGTGCCAGGATTCCTCCAGACGTGACGCTTGGCATTCAGGCCAAAGAGTTCAATCTTGGTTTCATCAGACCAGAGAATCTTGTTTCTCATTGTCTGAGAATCCTTAAGGTGTCGTTTGGCAAACTCCCAGCGGGCAGTCATGTGCCTTTTCATGAGGAGTGGCTTCCGTCGAGCCACTCTACCCTAAAGGCCTGATTGGTGGAGTGCTGCAGAGATGGTTGTCCTTCTGGAAGGTTCTCCATCACCAGAGGAACTCAGTGACCACCGGCTTCTTGGTTACCTCCCTGACCAAGGCCCTTCTCCCGCTATTGCTTAGTTTGTCCGGGCAGCCAGCTCTTGAAAAAGTATTGGTGGTTCTACACTTCTTCCATTTAAGAATGATGGAGGCCTTTCAATCATATTCTTGGACTAAAATGATTGACACTCAGGTGCAAGCCTAACATCATGTGCAAAGGGCCTTTGGGTAACGTAGCACATATTCAATGATATCTATTTTTCTCACGTAGGCTGTTCATTTCTGATCTTTGATACTTTTTTTGGTTTATAAACGTATCATGGTATACTACATTAACGCTATACGTATGGGCCATTTTGTTACTTGGTAGCTACTAGCAACAGACCCTGTGTTGTGGATCATCTACCACTATTTTGGACGGTCCATACTGTAACGTTAACGTTAGTCTCAGGCTTCACTAACTAGCGTTACTGTTTTAGGTGGAAATATTCTTTGCTACATTTCAAACAAATACTACGTGATATTTCACATAACATCTTGCAAGATAGGCCTTTTGTTGTGATTGTGAGAAGTAATGGCTGAGAGAAGGCAGGAGACACTTTGTTTTGTTTAGCGTCGCTTAGGTTAGACTGCTCCCTTTAATGGATCAGTCGTCCACCAAGCTACACTCTACGATCAGGGTGAGAGGAAGCGTTGGGTGTCTCGGTTAGGGAGACAGTGGAATGGGGTTCAGTGTTTTAATGTTAGGATAGACTTATGTTTGTTTGTTCTAACATAACTTTACATATTTTCCTCTCTACAAAATATTCATGCGGTCCTTGTGGTTCCTAAACATATTTTAGATATGCCTTTATGCTATAGCTTATTCCATGTTTACATCTTTGGTTAAATGACTTCAAATGAAACATTTAAATTTACTTTGTGGAATGTCTGTGGAGTTTGTAAACTATCCAAGCATAAAACAGGTTATTACTAGGCTTAAACAACTTCATTCATCTATTGTGTTCCTACAAGAAACTCACTTGTTGAAGGATGAGCTACTTAAAGTATGCAGGAGATGACAAGGGCAAGTAATAGCATCCTGTTTCTCCTCTTATTCTCATGGTGTTATGGTTTTAATTCACAAATATGTTCAGTTTCAAGTGGATACTATTATAACTGATACAGCTGGTAGATACATTTTGATACAGGGAACTCTTGAATGAGCATATTAATCTGGATAATGTTTATGGTCCTAATGAAGACAATCCCAAATTCTTTGAGAATGTATTTCTATTGATAGCCTCCATTCCTGGTAAAGTCCTAATGGCAGGGGACTTTAATTGCACTCTTGATCCTCATCTAGATCACTCCTCTGGTTTAGACACTTCCCACTCGCAGAGTAGAAAGTCATTTTGTAAATGTGATCGTTCAGTTGTTGCTTTTTGCAACAATTGATAAAAACCTGTTTTTGCTTTGTCATTATGGGGTAATGTGAGTAGATTGATGAGGGAAAAAAACAATTTAATCAATTTTACAATAAGGCTGTAACGTAACAAAATATCTAAAAAGTCCAGGGGTCTGAATAGTTTCCGAATGCACTGTATATAGACAGGTGTGTGCCTTTCCAAATCATGTCCAACAAACTTAGTTAGATAGAACCTGCTCTTACCCTGAGAAACAGATTTCCCAATCTTCTCCTCCTCTTCTTCATCTTTAATGTTGACATTCAGCTCCAGTGTTTGACTGCAGTCTTCCAGCTTCACTGATGCCATCTCTGGATCCTGCTTAGCAAACTGGGCTCCACTGTCGCAATCAGGACCCAGTGACTGTAGGTTTGGACTCAGTGTGGAAGGAGAGAGGCAGGCTGGGTTTGTTCTCACTATTGATGTTACCGGCCTCAGATTTAATTCTAGTCGTCCTGTAGTAATGAGAAACAGACACAAAAAGTTAGTCTTGACAGTTCTGGCACTTTCTTTATTCTCTAAAAATATATTCTCTTTCTTCTTGTTAAATCATCTAATTCAGTGCTTGACTTGGACTGAAATAGGTGCCGGTACTCATTTTGGGTGCCGGTACTGTTTATATTTAGGTGCAGGAGCTCCACAATACTGAGCTAACATTCTATAAGAGGAACAGGAGCTCAAGCACTAGATATTTGAGGTGCCGGTACTTAACCTATAGTAGATTTTCCCAAATTCACATACAGTACCAGTCAAAAGTTTTATGACACCTACTCATTCCAGGGGTTTTCTTTATTTTTACTATTTTCTACATAGGATAATAATATGAAATAACACATATGGAATCATGTAGTAACCGAAAAATTGTTAAACAAATCAAAATATATTTTATGTGAGATTCTTCAAAGTAGGCAACCTTTGCCTTGATGACAGCTTTGCATACTCTTGGCATTTCAATCAACAGGTGTGCCTTGTTAAAAGTTAATTCGTGGAATGTCTTAATGCGTTTGAGCCAATCAGTTGTGTAGTGACAAGGTAGGGGTGGTATCCAGAAGATAGGCCTATTTGGTAAAAGACCAAGTCCATGTTATTGCAAGAACAGCTCAAATAAGCAAAGAGAAACAACAGTCCATCATTACTTTAAGATTCTTCAAGTGCAGTCGCAAAAACCATCAAGCGCTATGATGACACTGGCTCTCATGAGGACCGCCACTGGAAAGGAAGACCCAGAGTTACCTCTGCTGCAGAGGATAAGTTCATTAGAGATACCAGCCTCAGAAATTGCAGCCTAAATAAATGCTTCACATAGTTCAAGTAACAGACACATCTCAACATCAACTGTTCAGAGGAGACTGCGTGAATCAGGCCTTCATGGTCGAATTGCTGCAAGGAAACCACAACTAAAGGACACCAACATGAAGAAGAGACTTGCTTGGGCCAAAAAACATGAGCAATGGACATTAGACCGGTGGAAATCTGTCCTTTGGTCTGATGTTTGGTTACTACATGATTCCATATGTGTTATTTTATAGTTTAGATGTCTTCACTATTATTCTACAATGTAGAAAATAGTAAAAATTAAGAAAAACCCTTGAATGAGTAGGTGTGTCCAAACGTTTGACTGGTGCTGTATATTTGCCACTGCTTGACTAAAAAAAGAACTTATAGTTAGATAGAACCTGCTCTTACCATGAGAAACAGATTTCCCAATCTTCTCCTCCTCTTCTTCATCTTTAATGTTGACATTCAGCTCCAGTGTTTGACTGCAGTCTTCCAGCTTCACTGATGTCATCTCTGGATCCTGCAGTAAACTGGGCTCCACTGTCACAATCAGGACCCAGTGACTGTAGGTTTAAACTCAGTGTGGAAGGAGAGAGGCAGGCTGGGTTTGTCCTCACTGTTGATGTTACCGGCCTCAGACTTAATCTGAGTCGTCCAGTAGTAATATAGAGAAACGGACACAAAAGTTAGTCTTGACATTTCTGGCACTTTCTTTATTCTCTAAAAATATATTAGATCAGGTAGCTAAGCATTGACAACAAACCATTTATTAATTTCACATTAGACACAAATTGCACACTTTAAATTAAACCATGTAAGTGCACTTAACCTATAGTAGATTTCAGAAATTCACATAAATGACTCAAAAAACATTTAGTACAAGGTTGCAGTTTGTTTTAGGCTGCACTATGTCATATTTTCCTGAATAACCTTGTCTTCAATGTATTATTTCAATCAAAAACAATTGTATTTCCCATTCACACCATAGTAACAATTATAGATAAAGACAGAAACAACTGAATGTGTCTGAATATATGGAAAAAGGAAAGGGGTCTGAATACTTTCTAAATCCACTGTAAGGAATTGGCAACTCGTTCTCATTCTGAGAAATAAGGTAGGCCACTTGATTTCAACATCTGAACAAAGTGGACAGGCTAACATGCTTTTCAAACAGTTGGAGACAGACAGAATGGTGTGTTCATAACAACTCAACTGTTCAACCTTGTTAGCAAACAGATCCAAGTTGGCTAAACTTGAAACATAAAGATTAGCTGGTTAATCACTAGCACTTGAGAGATTGTTGATGAGACCTGTGTTAATTTTCTATAGCCAAATGCCTTCTACAATAAGTTTGTCAATTTGTAACAAAAAAATGCATTTTCATAGACCAACTTGAAAGCCAGATCAGTGAATAATGCCAAAAAAAGCAGGTTAAACTATTTGTATAAAATAATACAATAATTAGTGGGTCTTATTGGTTGTGGATGGCTTATATTTAGCCTAGGTATAACTTCACAAGCCCTGAATTCATTAGATTATAGCTGACTGTTTGAAATGCAGTGTATTTGACCTTTAATTGTACAACACTTACTTATAGAAAAACGAAATTGAGAAATCTTGAATCACCCACACGTTTGAAAAAACTCAAGATACAGCTGTATGATTTGTAGTCCATATCACCCCGCCCTAACAGAGTACATTACGTTATACTGTACTATTGTACTGTACTGAACTAAACTTTTCTTTCCTGTACTCTGCTGTACTGTACTTTCCAATCTTGTGAAACAGTAGATATGTTTCCAATAACTTGTCCAGTGATCTTTTTCTGGACATTTAGAAAAAGTTTGCATAGAAAATAGATAGGACAATTGCCCTCTAGGGTGTGTTTCCATGTAACTATCTTGTGTCGATAAAAACAGCTGGACGTAATGACTCACCCTGTACCGTCAAAATGATTTGGCAATCATTTATTTATTTAAAAAACACTGTTTCAATCTCACTTGTCAGAATAAAGAAACTTTGACAAAAGAAAAACCCACCCGTCCAACGATTAAAAATGTTGTCGAGCTTTAGAACATTTCTCCTATATCTGCCGTCTCCATTACACGTCGCAAATATTTTTTTTTGCAACATTGCTTTTGTCGAATGCACCTGGGTCAATGGAAACCTGCCTAATGATGTCTGAGTGATTGGTTCAGATTTGGTCCGGTCTAATGTTTGGGCCAAGTCAGTTAAGAACAAATTATTTTTTACAATAATGGCTTACCCCGGCCAAACCCGGACGACGCTGGGCAAATTTTGCACCGCCCTATGCGACTCCCAATCACGGCCCGATTGTGATACAGCCTGGAATCCAACCAGGGTCTGTAGTGACAGATGCAGTGTCTTAGACCGCTGCGCCACTCGGGAGCCCTGTGACTAATCATTTTGTCTAGTTAAGCTCTGAAAAGGCCTATCAGCTACCCAACCTTATCAGGAGTTATCCTGAGCCTCTTTGCAATGAGAAACAATGCATTTGCCCAGCGGGACATGCAGAAGTATTACATTTTTTGCTATGATCATCTCGTCAAAAATGTACAGAGACAAACTTGAAACCACTGATTATCATGACAATTTAGCTGACAGGGTTAAACTCCAGGACAACAGTGGTTTCAGAGTCCTACAATAGAGTGAAGACGCTAATATTTGTGTAAAGTCTACATAGTTGTGTTCTGTGGGTGTCACTGAGTAGGCTTAACAATACATAGGTAGGGCTGTACAGTGCAATATGAATGTCCAATACAAACAAAAGAAACAGCATACTCAACTGGCGTAACGCAGTAAGGACCAAGAACGGGGTCGATATGGACCATGGGTCACAAAAAAATTATATAATAATACTGTTTTGGTTGGGCTTCAACCCCTGGTATCATATAAACACACAAGACATGGAAACATGTAGAATTGCTTAAAAACAGCAACAACAAATAATCTCAGCCCTGTCGTAAAATGTGTAGAATTGCGGGATATTAGCTTTAAAACTGCTAAATGTTCTCACCGCCAACAAGAGGGTTGTGAACAGTTTGGGGTCACAAGTTGGGGGTTTGTTACTATGCCAATAAATGACAATATCCATCCGGACCTTTGCCACCTAGGAAATTTGTTTGACCGGACCTTCTCAAATAGTACTGGAGTACCCCTGCAATAGACTGACTGGGAAGGTGATTTTTCACACTCAAAGTCCTGCAATAAGAGCTAAGACGCTAATATTTGTATAAACTCTTGATAATTGTTTTCTGTGGGTGTCACCCGTTCCATGGGTGCACAATCCAACCCGTTTCATAAGTGCATATAAGAATGCCCCCAATGCAATTATGTGGTCTAATACCTCCACAGTGGGATTTCAACCGTTTCTTAATGTTTATTTTCAAAATAATTAGTTTTTGTAATTCATTTTAAATTAAGTAACAACGTTTGACATGATTCCAATATTTTGTATCAGTTTGCATCACTTTCAATGAGGGCCTTTTATTTTGAGGGCGAATCGCAAATTCCACTAGCTTCACACACATAGGGACAAGCGGGTACCAGGAAGGAGACGTTGGCGACGATCAGATACAAATGTATTATGTAGAACAAACATGCCTCTGATTCTAATAAATCATGTCACTTCTATTCGGGGTATTTCTATCTGCAACTTTCCAAAACGTTTTTGTACTGAACATGTCCAGGCGAAACGCACTGACCTATATACGAACCTGGAAAGCCTCGCAAATAAAAACGTGTAATGGACCCCGCGCCATGTGCTTGTAAAATATATTTTATCACGTTCTTCAATCACTCAGACTGACACAAAAATTACACAAAACCTTTCCCAAACGTGATAATACCTTGACTGATTTGTTATCTAACATGTTATGACGTTATTTCGATATTAGGCAGTTTAAAAGTGCTATTACATACCTGTAGTAATAACGAGAAACGGAAAGCACAGTCATGTGGTTTGCTTTGTTCTAAAGAATGTTGCGCGCCTCCCCGGAAGTTCCTGTTCCCCAACTACCACAGAGCAACGGCGACATCTTCTTCTTCTGTGGGTTTTATGGCAGACTACATCCAAAAGTTGCATTGCCGCCACCAACTGGACGGTTTGAAACCACAAAATAAATTAAATAAAAAATAAATCCATACTTAATAGTGATACTAACTTACTCCACCCTAATAAAAATAGTACATTGCCAAAACAAACAAAACTCCCATTTCTTCCTTCTTTTAAATCTCCATATCTCCCTTCTCAGTCTCTAGGACCTGAGATGGTGGTACGGCTTTTGCCAATATTCCATGTAACTTTTTTGCCAATAAATATTTCAGACCCAGGAACCGTTCTGCCGCAACCACAATGATTTCTATCTTCCTAGATCTTTTCTCCACCTTGGCAGTGCCGTTAATCACCATTGCGATAAAGGCCACAAAGTCCACATTTTTAACCTTTAAAATGTCAGGATCATCTTGATGAAAGGCAACCCCTGCAGCTTGCATTGAAGGCTTATCCACCACCATTATATTTACTGTAAAGATAACCCCCAACAACTACAATGATTCAGTAGATCAATAATGTTACAGTACTCTAGCATGTCTCACAGCTGCTTATGCTGACAAAGCATGTTAGTGAATAGGTCAGATTTAGCTTTGTGATGCTCATTTAAACTTCCTGCCTTGTTCAGCTTCAGAACAACAGTAAATATGTCACTTAAAACATCGTTTTTTGGTAATTCATTACACAAAAGAGAAGAGCTTGACTAGTACAAATTCATATACACACTATTTTTCATTGGCAGATAAATTAAACAGGTTTGAATTAAGCCTTAATGACTATTCATGAATAAAATAACTTATCTAGTTTTAAAATCCAATTTAATAAACAAAAAGTATCCACCCAAACTAATGGTGAAAACTGATCATCACACCATCTCTATCTGATACATGTTGTGTCTACTAGCTCATTCCCACAGAAAACTGCAGAGAGAATCAGTACCACCCAGTCAACCAGCCTCACAGAGGATATTCAACCCTTAGGGCAAATCCAAGGTCATCTCAATATCTTTACAGTAGAAGCTAACAAAACACACCAAAACTGACCAGGTGAACACAGATCAGTAAAGTAAAGAGAGGTTAACATTCTATAACGCTTCCTTTCCTCTGCACAGTTCTCTCACAGTGAGAAACAATAGGATTACAATAGAGTGTGCTACGATTTCTTGAGAATTAAGTGATGGAATGATTTTAATCTTAGCTAGTCAGACAACTGATGAGGATTCTCACATTTACAGTGGGGAAAAAAGTATTTAGTCAGCCACCAATTTTGCATGTTCTCCCACTTAAAAAGATGAGAGAGGCCTGTAATTTTCATCATAGGTACACGTCAACTATGACAGACAAATTGAGATTTTTTTTATCCAGAAAATCACATTGTAGGATTTTAATGAATTTTTTTGCAAATTATGGTGGAAAATAAGTATTTGGTCACCTACAAACAAGCAAGATTTCTGGCTCTCACAGACCTGTAACTTCTTCTTTAAGAGGCTCCTCTGTCCTCCACTCGTTACCTGTATTAATGGCACCTATTTGAACTTATTATCAGTATAAAACACACCTGTCCACAACCTCAAACAGTCACACTCCAAACTCCACTATGGCCAAGACCAAAGAGCTGTCAAAGGACACCAGAAACAAAATTGTAGACCTGCACTAGGCTGGGAAGACTGAATCTGCAATAGGTAAGCAGCTTGGTTTGAAGAAATCAACTGTGGGAGCAATTATTAGGAAATGGAAGACATACAAGACCACTGATAATCTCCCTCGATCTGGGGCTCCACGCAAGATCTCACCCGTGGGGTCAAAATGATCACAAGAACGGTGAGCAAAAATCCCAGAACCCCACGGGGGGACCTAGTGAATGACCTGCAGAGAGCTGGGACCAAAGTAACAAAGCCTACCATCAGTAACACACTACGCCGCCAGAGACTCAAATCCTGCAGTGCCAGACGTGTCCCCCTGCTTAATCCAGTACATGTCCAGGCCCGTCTGAAGTTTGCTAGAGTGCATTTGGATGATCCAGAAGAGGATTGGGAGAATGTCATATGGTCAGATGAAACCAAAATAGAACTCTTTGGTAAAAACTAAACTCGTCGTGTTTGGAGGACAAAGAATGCTGAGTTTCATCCAAAGAACACCATACCTACTGTGAAGCATGGGGGTGGAAACATCATGCTTTGGGGCTGTTTTTCTGCAAAGGGACCAGGACGACTGATCTGTGTAAAGGAAAGAATGAATGGGGCCATGTATCATGAGATTTTGAGTGAAAACCTCCTTCCATCAGCAAGGGCCTTGAAGATGAAACGTGGCTGGGTCTTTCAGCATGACAATGATCCCAAACACACCGCACGGGCAACGAAGGAGTGGCTTCGTAAGAAGCATTTCAAGGTCCTGGAGTGGCCTAGCCAGTCTCCAGATCTCAACCCCATAGAAAATATTTGCAGGGAGTTGAAAGTCCGTGTTGCCCAGCGACAGCCCCAAAACATCACTGCTCTAGAGGAGATCTGCATGGAGTAATGGGCCAAAATACCAGCAACAGTGTGTGAAAACCTTGTGAAGACTTACAGAAAACGTTTGACCTGTGTCATTGCCAACAAAGGGTATATAACAAAGTATTGAGAAACTTTTGTTATTGACCAAATACTTATTTTCCACCATAATTTGCAAATAAATTCATTAAAAATCCTACAATGTGATTTTCTGGATTATTTTTTCTCATTTTGTCTGTCATAGTTGACGTGTACCTATGATGAAAATTACAGGCCTCTCTCATCTTTTTAAGTGGGAGAACTTGCACAATTGGTGGCTGACTATATACTTTTTTCCCCCACTGTATGTGGCCATGTTGAGAGAAACTCTTCCAACAGTCAGAGCAGGAGTACCAGATCACTTGATATTTTACAGATCTTCCCACAATCAGAGCAGGGAAATAGATTATCTCCTGTGTGTATTTTTAGGTGAATTTTTTTGCTTTGATAGAATTGGGAAAATCTCCTCACAATGTGGGCAGTGGTGAGACCTCTTAGCTCTGTGATCTTCCTGCTGTTGCTCTCTGGATGTAGAGAATGTCTCAACATGGTCTCCTGTGTGAACAACATCAGAAGAACCAGTCAGTTGGTGTGATTTACATCAATCACATTGATTTTATAAAGCCCATTTTACATCAGCCGTTGTTACAGAGTGCTTTACAGATACCCTAACCTAACGTATCAGGCGTAAAAGAAATGCCTAAACCAGGTCCACAGAAACCAGAAGCTTCGGATTTCAGGCTTCGCCTTCCTCTCTGCCTTTTCCCTGAAACACGGATGCTTCCGGTGTTTGTTGACTCCGCTGAGGGTGCAGGTACCGAGACTAAAACCCCAAAGAGCAAGCAATGCAGAAGCACAGTGGCTAGGAAAAACTCCCTAGAAGGAAGGAACCTAGGAAGAAACCTAGAGAGGAACCAGGCTCTGAGCAGTGGCCAGTCCTCTTCTGGCTGTACTGGGTAACAAATGACTTAATATAAGTATGCTGTACAATACAGGGGAATAAAACTATTCTAAAGTGTTACGAGCCATATCATCCTCCACTCACTATCACAAGGGTTAGTAACCATCAGGGTTGGGGTCAATTCCATATCAATTCACATTTTTAAATTTGACTAATTCAGCAGACACTCTTATCCAGAGTGACTTACAATAGTGCATTCATCTTAAGATAGCTAGGTGAGACAACAACGCATCACAATCGTATCAATTACATTTTCTAGGGTGCAGAAAGGGAGTAGAGTAGGGTCGTAAAGATGGTAGGTTGGAGGAGAGATGGAGAGAAAAGGAAACAAAGTAGGGGTCAGAGACTTGGAGGGGGGTTGCAGTGAGATTAGTAGGAGAACAGCCTCTAGTGAAGATAGGGTCACGCAGTGGGAGGGGACTGGGAAAGGGTGAGGTCAAAAGAGGAAAGGTGTTTCCAGTAAACCAATTTTCCTGATTGAAAAACATTGAATAGAATTGGAATTAGAATGACAGTGTACTTCCTGAATTGACTGGAATTTAAATGGAATTGACACCAACCCTGGCAACTACACAGACTCATTTCATAGAACTTCAAAACACTGGCAGTATGTCTACTTCACTTCTTTAGTCTACTCTCTGATCACTCCAGATAGCCCAGTTAATAAAACAAATGCTGACAATACTGGTGTCATCCATGCCAGTCTCAGTAGCATGAAATAACATATATCTTATCATCGAAACAGTTCTATAACAACTTTTCATGCACAATGATAAATCAAGCTTGTTGTGTTGAGTTCTTCAGGGGTGTCAGAATGACAGAAGGAATTTATGGAGGTCTTACTATTGGAGATAACTCATAGATGTAGATAGTACTATAGTGGCGGGCCCAACCCCAGACTTCTCTTTTATCAACCCAAAGGTTTTACTGTCTTCTCAGGAATTCAGCCTTCTCTGTGTTGCTCCCCACATCCCCCTATTCTGAATGATGCATTATCTCACCATCCCCCATTCTGAATGGTGCATTATCTCACCATCGCCCATTCTGAATGATGCATTATCTCACCATCTCCCATTTTGAATGATGCATTATCTCACCATCCCCCATTCTGAATGATGCATTATCTCACCATCCCCCATTCTGAAAGATGCATTATCTCACCATCCCCCATTCTGAATGATGCATTATCTCACCATCCCCCATTCTGAATGATGCATTATCTCACCATCCCCCATTCTGAATGATGCATTATCTCACCATCCCCCATTCTGAATGATGCATTATCTCACCATCCCCCATTCTGTCACACCTCTGAGCTTCTGTTGTGATAACATACTGTAGGTCTGATATCTGATTGGAAGTTAACTCAACAGTAATGCTATTGATCAACAACTCCGATTTTGAATCCAAACATGGTCAAATGGTTATAAAAGGGTCTTAGTTCAATGTGTCTTTCTCTTTTGTTCTTGACCTGCTGTGGTGAGATATATACTGAGTGTACAAAACATTAGGAACACCTTCCTAATATTGAGTTGCACCCCCCTCTGCCCTCAGAAAAGCCTAACTTTGTCAGGGCATGGACTCTACAAGATGTCGAAAGCCTTCCACAGGGATGCTGGCCCATGTTGACTCCAATGCTTTCCATAGTTGTGTCAAGTTGGCTGGATGTACTTTTGGTGGTGGACCATTCTTGATACCCACGGGAAACTGTTGAAACTGCGGGAAACTGCGTTGTAGTTCTTAACACACTCAAACCGGTGCGTCTGGTACCTACTACCATACCCTGTTCAAAGCACTTAAATATTTTTTTTGCCCATTCACCCTCTGAATGAAACACATACACAAAAAATCCTTCTTTAACCCGTCTCCTCCCCTTCATCTACACTGAAGTGGATTTAACAAGAGTCATCGATAAGGGATCATAGCTTTCACCTGGTCAGTCTATGGCAGGGAAAGAAGCAGGTGTTCCTAATGTTTAATTTCTCTCTACCTCTCTCCCATGAGCTGTGGGCCACGACACAAGCTATGGATTCTCTCTATCCCATGAGCTATGGGCCATGACACAAGCTATGGATTCTCTCTATCTCATGAGCTATGGGCCACGACACAAGCTATGGATTCTCTGTCTTTCTCTTCCTGTCTGATCATGTTTAGATACTTAATGTTTTGTTAATGTGAGTATTTACTTGTAACTTAGGCTTTACGCATTGGGCAGAAGGTAACTGAAAGGTTGCTGGTTCGAATCCCCGAGCCGACTAGGTGAAATATCTGTCGATGTGCCCTTGAGCAAGGCACTTAACCCAAGTTCCTCTAAAAATTAAAGAAATGTAAGTAAATCGTTAATTTTACAATGTCATTAAATCTATTTACCTTTAGTATTCCACTATCAGACCAATTCTTGCTAGTCAACATCAACTCATTGCCTAATGATTGCTTGCATATTTTAATCATCTTTATGGTGTCAGATAAACATTTTAGTAGACTTTGTTAATACATACATTGAAGTATTTTCATGAGTAGCAGGTGAGGTGTACTGTACATATTATCACTAAAGAACCTACTCTTACCATGAGAAACAGATTTCCCAATCTTCTCCTCCTCTTCTTCATCTTTAATGTTGACATTCAGCTCCAGTGTTTGACTGCAGTCTTCCAGCTTCACTGATGCCATCTCTGGATCCCGCAGTGCAAACTGGACTCCACTGTCACAATCAGGACCCAGTGACTGTAGGTTTGGACTCAGTGTGGAAGGAGAGAGGCAGGCTGGGTTTGTCCTCACTGTTAATTACATTTACATTTACATCATTTAGCAGACGCTCTTATCCAGAAAGCGACTTACAAATTGGTGCATTCAACTTATGATAGCCAGTGGGACAAGCACTTTTATTTATGGGGGGGGGGGTAGAAGGATTACTTTATACTATTCCAGGTATTCCTTAAAGAGGTGGGGTTTCAAGTGTCTCCGGAAGGTGGTCATTGACTCCGCTGTCCTGGCGTCTGTAAACTCTGGACAGATTTGAACAATTGCTGCCTAAAATGCTGTGGTGCTTACTAACACAACAGGAAATATTGTGTTACATGAATTCTCAGCTCTTTCATTCTGAATATTCATATCAATGACTCACCCTCAAATGGACCATCAATACCAGAGTTCTACAATACTATTTACATAATCAACTGGACATTACAACAGCCTGAACCTCAATATAGTCCTGGGCATATATTGAACTCTAACAATGGGGATGGAAAGGGTCTGTTGAAATGAATACTGTAGTGGTGTGAGAAAGGTAACACAAGCTTCCTCTCTGGTTCCGCTCCCCAATAGTAAGTGGGTCATTTTAAAACACATAAAATTGAAAAAAAAATACAAATAATATATTTGTTGTCTTATTTAATTGTTACCAAAGAAGAAAACCTGTCTAAGTCCTTTATGCTGAAAAAATCTATTCATATGTATTATAGAAAATACTGGGGACTAGGAAATTGGATTGTCCCAATGGTGATGTGTAGAGGTGTAGTGACATGTTTTGACTAGATAAATAATATAGAAGAGAAATTGGCTCATTTAAAATGTTTCTAGTCAAAAATGTATATTTGGGTGCCGTGTTCAAAAGGCATATTTTGTATTTCTATTGCATTTTTTTTATTTAACTTTTATATGAACATTTTCCCCAGTGATACAACACAGTGCTAAAGGTTTTAAAACAGAGGCTGCTGTATGACTATAGATTACATCACCATAATCAAGCACTGGGATTTGGAGTGGGTCTAGGGTTTCCGGGATGATGGTGTTGATGTGAGCCATGACCAGTCTTTCGAAGCGCTTCATGGCTAACGACGTGAGTGCTACGGGGCGGAAACCATTTAGGCAGGTTATCTTCGCTTTCTTGGGCACAGGGACAATGGTGGTCTGCTTGAAACATGTAGGTATTACAGACTCGGTCAGGGAGAGGTTGAAAATGTCAGTGAAGACACCTGCCAGTTGGTCTTTGTTTGTAAGTCATGGATATAATATGTCTCTCTCTGTTTGTAAGTCATGGATATAATATGTCTCTCTCTGTTTGTAAGTCATGGATATAATATGTCTCTCTCTGTTTGTAAGTCATGGATATAATATGTCTCTCTCTGTGTGTAAGTCATGGATATAATATGTCTCTCTCTGTTTGTAAGTCATGGATATAATATGTCTCTCTCTGTTTGTAAGTCATGGATATAATATGTCTCTCTCTGTTTGTAAGTCATGGATATAATATGTCTCTCTCTGTTTGTAAGTCATGGATATAATATGTCTCTCTCTGTTTGTAAGTCATGGATATAATATGTCTCTCTCTGTTTGTAAGTCATGGATATAATATGTCTCTCTCTGTTTGTAAGTCATGGATATAATATGTCTCTCTCTGTTTGTAAGTCATGGATATAATATGTCTCTCTCTGTTTGTAAGTCATGGATATAATATGTCTCTCTCTGTTTGTAAGTCATGGATATAATATGTCTCTCTCTGTTTGTAAGTCATGGATATAATATGTCTCTCTCTGTTTGTAAGTCATGGATATAATATGTCTCTCTCTGTTTGTAAGTCATGGATATAATATGTCTCTCTCTGTTTGTAAGTCATGGATATAATATGTCTCTCTCTGTTTGTAAGTCATGGATATAATATGTCTCTCTCTGTTTGTAAGTCATGGATATAATATGTCTCTCTGTTTGTAAGTCATGGATATAATATGTCTCTCTCTGTTTGTAAGTCATGGATATAATATGCCTCTCTCTGTTTGTAAGGTTGTGGTAGACGTGGGCCATCACAGGTGAGTTCACAGCTCTTTTACTCTGAGCATTCATATCAATGACTCACCCTCAGATGGACCATCAATGCCAGAGTTCTACAAGACTGTTTACATAATCAACTGGGCATTTCAACAGTCTGTCCCTCAATATAGTCCTGGGCATTTCAACAGTGTGTAAGAAAATTGTAGAACAATTTTACTTCTAAAGATATCCAGTAGTTTTGATTACATATATTTTCACACGCCATGAAACAGTTCTACAGCATCTGTACATGTGTTGTGGCTTGTAACTTGCTAGGTAGCAGTTTAAGACATGGTTTGAACCCTAATCAACCCATCCAATGTGAGTACATGTTGAAGTACAGTAGATTAATAAAGCTGCGTATATTGAAAAAGCTTGTTAGTGCATAGGTCAAATGTATCTTTGTGATGCTCATTTCAGGTATTTCTTCCAGCTTCAGACAAACACTAAATATTTCACTTAAAACATAGTTTTGTTGTATTTAATGATAGAGAAGAGAAGAGTTTGACCAACACAGATTCATGTCCAATCTTTGAGGACGTGTCTACATTGTTAGAGTGGTCACATGCCAATCTGTTCCATATAATAGACAGTCTTTGGGACAGTGGAAAGCTGCATGGCCCCTTGGTTGTTGCTAAGCATGCATTCTTCTTCTATGGTGTTTATTGGTGGTCTTCAGACATATTTTAAAGGTACATCACTGCCACCTTCTGGGCTGGAGTGAGATAGACACATGTGGTTCTGTCCTGGTGAGATCACAGGGTCAAAGAAAACTTGGTATGACTGTAGTCACTCCAGGCACTCAGCCCATGAGAACCATTAATACTGTCAGATCTAATATGGAAGAACTGAATACAACCATAAGAACCATTCATACTGTCAGAAATAATATGGAAGAACTGAATACAACCATAAGAACCATTCATACTGTCAGATCTAATATGGAAGAACTGAATACAAAAGAGAAGGAGAGGTTGACCAGTACAAATTCATGTACTAATGTTATTTTTCATTGGCAGATCAATGCAGTTTTCCAAACATAATCATCATCAGTTGTTTTGTAAGATTTTAACTAACTGAACAAAAATATAAACACAACATTCAACAATTTTACTGGGGTACAGTTCATATAAGGAAATCAGACAATTGAAATACATTCATTAGGCCCTAATCTATGGATTTCACATGACAGGGGCCCACCCATCAGCCAATAAGAATGATTTTTCCCCACTAAAAGGGCTTTATTACAGATATAAATACTCCTCAGTTTCATCAGCTGTCCGGGTGGCTGGTCTCAGATAATCCTGCAGGTGAAGAAGCCAGATGTGGAGGTCCTGGGCTTGCACGGTTATACGTGGTCTGCGGCTGTGAAGCCAGTCGGTAGAGAAATGTACATTCAATTCTCTGGCAACAGCTCTTGTGAACATTCCTGCAGTCAGCATGCCAATTGCACACTCCCTCAAAATGTAGACATCTGTGGCATTGTGTTGTGTGACAAAACTGCACATTTCAGAGTGGCCTTTTATTGTACCCAGCACAAGGTGCACCTGTGTAATGATCATGCTGTTTAATCAGCTTCTTGATATGCCACAACTCGCAGGTGGATTGATTATCTTGGCAAAGGAGAAATGCTCACTAACAGAAATGGAAACAAATTTGTGCACCAAATTTGAGAGAAATAAGCTTTTGTGCGTATGGAAAATATCCGGGATCTTTTATTTCAGCTCATGAAACATGGGACCAACACTTTACATGTCAAGTTTATATATTTTTTTCAGTATAGTTTTAGAAGACAATTAACTAAATACGTAGTCATTTCATTTAGTCACATGTTTGGTAAACAACAGGTGTAGACTAACAGTGAAATGTTGACCAACAATGGAGAACACAATACAACAATTATAATAATAGGAAAAAGATTGTAGCACAAGGAATTAATACACGATGAGCAATGGTAGCTTGGCTATATACATGGGGTGCCAATACCTAGTCAATGGTAGCTTGGCTATATACATGGGGTGCCAATACCTAGTCAATGATAGCTTGGCTATATACATGGGGTGCCAATACCTAGTCAATGGTAGCTTGGCTATATACATGGGGTGCCAATACCTAGTCAATGGTAGCTTGGCTATATACAGTGCAATCTCAAAGTATTCAGACACCTTGACTTTTTCCACATTTTATTACGTTACAGCCATATTCTAAAGTTGGTTAAATTGTTTTTTCCCCTCATCAATCTACACACAATACCCCATAATGTCAAAGCAAAAGTCAGGTTTTTAGACATTTTTCCTAATTTGTTAATAAAAAAACTGAAATATCTAAGTATTCAGACCCTTTACTCAGTACTTTCTTGAAGCACCTTTGGCAGCGATTACAGCATTGAGTCTTCTTGGGTATGATGCTTCAAGCTTGGCACACCTGTATTTGGGGAGTTTCATTCATTCTTCTCTGCAGATCCACTCAAACTATCAGGTTGGATGGGGAGCGTTGCTGCACAGCTATTTTCTGATCTCTCCGGAGATGTTCAATCGGGTTCAAGTCTGGGCTCTGGCTGGGTCAGGTGAACCTTCGCCCCAGTCTGAAGTCCTGAGCGCTCTGGAGCAGGTTTTCATCAAGGATCTCTCTGTACTTTGCTCCGTTCATTATTCCCCCGATCCTGACTAGTCTCCCAGTCACTGCCTCTGAAAAACATCCGCACAGCATGATACTGCCACGACCATGCTTCACCGTAGGCATGGTGCCAGGTTTCCTCCAGAAGTTACGCTTGGTATTCAGGCCAAAGAGTTCAATCTTGGTAACAACAGACCAGAGAATCTTGTTTCTCATGGTCAGTCCTTTAGGTGCCTCTTGGCAAACTCCAAGCAGGCTGAACTCTGGAGCTCTGTCAAAGTGATCATCGGGTTCTTGGTCACCTCCCTGACCAAGGCCCTTCTCCTCCAATTGCGCAGTTGGCCGGGCGGACAGCTCTAGGAAGAATCTTGGTGATTCCAAACTTCTTCCATTTAAGAATGGAGGAGGCCACGGTGTTCTTGGGGACCTTCAATGCTACCCTTCCCCAGATCTGTGCCTCATCACAATCCTGTCTTGGAGCTCTACGGACAATTCCTTCAACCTCATGGCTTGGTTTTTGCTCTGACATGCAATGTCAACTGTGGGATGTTATATAGACAGATGTGTGCCTTTTCAAACCATGTCCCATCAATTGAATTTATCTCAGGTGGACTCCAATCAAGTTGTAGAAATATCTCAAGGAATATCAATGGAAATAGGATGCACCTGAGCTAAATTTCGAAATTCATAGCAAAGGGTCTGGAATACTAATGTAAATAAGGTTTTGCAAAAATGTCTAAACCTGTTTCCACTTTGTCATTATGAGGTATTGTGTGTAGATTGATGAGGGATTTTTGTTGTTGTTTGTAAAAAAAAAAATATCATTTTTACAATAAGGCTGTAACTTATTTTTTGTTGAAAAGTCAAGGGGTCTGAATACTTTCAGAATGCACTGTATAGACTAACTATTTCACTTTAAACACTTTGTTATATTTATGCACAAGAGAAAAGGTTGCCCAGCACAAATTAATGTACAAACATGATTTTTCATGACATATTTGTAATTTAGCAGATGCTCTTATCCAGAGCGACTTATAGGACCAATTGGGGTTAATTGCCTTGCTCAAGGCCACAATGACAGATTTTTGACCTAGTTGGCTCTGGATTCAAACCAGCGACCTTTCAGTTACTGGCCCAACACTCTTAACCGCTAGGCTACCTGTTAAATACATAACACAATACGAGACATAAGTAGAATACAGAACACTTGAAATATTACAGGACATTTTTCATGATGGAAATTGAAATATTAAAATGTGATTTAAAAAAAGCAGAGGGTAGAGTGGTGTTTCGCAGGCGGTTTGTACGGGCAGTTATACAGGACAGTTTGTGGCTGCTCAGGAGCCTGGTGGTGCAGTTACCTCTTCTTGGAGGGAGCAGGTCATTCAGTGGATGGTCAAGAGTGTGCATGTCCTTCACCAGGTGCACTGCAGCCTGTTCTCGCCTGCTCTGCAGTGACGGGAGCTGTGGTTGGACTGCTCCACCTCTGGAGATGATCCTCAAGGCCCTCCTCTGCACCCTGTCTAGTTGGGCCTGCTGCTTTTTACTGCATCCAACTAACAGCACTCCACCGTATTCCAGAACAGTCAAAAAGGCGTTTCGAGGCCTTTCTCACTGGCTGCTCCACAGTTCACCACTGAGGTTAGAGTCTAGATTAAAATCAAGATACTTAGTTGTTGTTACCACTGGTACTTCCTGTCCTCCTAGGATTAGTGGTGCAGTTTGTGGATGGTCCTCTGACCAAGGGCTAAATGTGCCAGTTGCCATCACCCTCTGCCCTCTTTCGGTGGTGTAGCTGTGGAGCCAGGCTAGTAACCTTGGACACAGTTCAATGTCAGACAGATGTTGCAGGAACTTTGCGTGATCTACTCGATCAAAGGCTTTGGACACATCAGCAAGTAACACCCTCACCATTGTTGGGTTTATGGAGTCTGTAGCTGTCAGCCAGGAGTGTGTGGCTTTCACAAGGGCGGTAGTAGTGCTGGACTTTGGGAGGTAGTCATACTGAATCGTGCACTCAGATAACACCTCCTACTGGCAGGGGACAGTTTTAACAATGTGTTTGATGACAGGGCTAGATCTTCTGCATGCTCTTTAGTAGCCAGGCTGAAATTCCATCAGGCCCACATGCTTTACGTGCTCTGAGTCTGTTCAGAGCTTGCTTTAACTGGCCAATGCTGCACAGCTCAACCTGCTTTGTAGACATGGGCAGGGGGAAGATGGCAAGAGGTGTGGTGCTTGTCCATGCCTCAGCAAAGAAACCATTCAAAACATCAGCCACGTTGTCGTCTTCAATTCCCTCGACCTGTATTCTCCCTCCTGATGTTTTCTTTGGTCCCAGTCCATTGTTAATGAAGTCCCACCATTCCTTAGGGGTTTTTCTTCTTTAGGTCCTGGATTTCAGTTTTGTAGTAGCTTGTCTTTGCTTCCTTGATCAGCATTTGCACTGTGTTTCTGTATTTTCTCCATGTCATTGTTTCTCCCCATCTGTTGAAAATATTCTGTATTTTCCTGATGGCAGCCTTTATTCTTTCAGTCATCCAGGGCTTGTCCAGTGTTGTTGTTGTTTTCTTATTGGCATGTATACATCAAGTGCAGTTTGAATACAGGAGTTGAACGTCTCCACCTTTGCATCGATGCTCTCCACCTCATATATGGCAGACCAGCCAGTACTGGCCATACATCGTGCAAAGGTCTCCTTTCTGTTCTGGGTTACCAGATGTCCTTTTTTCCGCTGCACCTCTCTTCTCCCTCCTGATGTTGTGTTTGGAGAGAACAGCAGACATTTGTGATCACTGGATCTGAGAGGAGCATGTACAGTGGGTTTTGTTGATCAGATCTGGGATGGAGTCCCATCTGTGGTCTTGTCTTTGACCACTACCACTTCTTATGTATACGTTGGTGTCTTTTAAATTGCCCAATCTGTAGAATCTCATCTCACAGTCAGTGCAGTGATAAGTCTTCTCTCCAGTGTGTAACCATTGGTGTGTTTTTACGTTGCCCAATCAGGAGAATCTCTTGCCGCATTAAGAGCAAAAGTAAGGCTTCTCTCCTGTGTGTGTTCTCTGATGACCCTTTAGCTCAAATGATGTTTTGAAGCACTTTACAGTCAGAGCAGGAGTAAGGCTTCTCTCCTGTGTGTGGTCTCTGATGACGTTGCAGCTAATCTGTTGTTTTTAGATCAGTGGTAAGTCTTCTCTCCTGTGTGTATACGTTCATGTTGTTTTAAGCTGCCCAGTCGAGAGAAATTCTTCCCACAGTCAGAGCAGGAGTAAGGCTTCTCTCCTGTATGTATACGTTCATGTTTTTTTAAGTTGCTAGATTGAGAGAAACTTGCCCCACAGTCAGAGCAGGAGTAAGGCTTCTCTCCTGTGTGTGTTCTCTGGTGAACTTTTAGCTCAGTTGATGTTTTGAAGCACTTTACACAGTCAGAGCAGGAATAAGGCTTTTCTCCTGTATGTATACGTTCATGTTGTTTTAAGTGGAACCGTTGAGAGAAACTCTTCCCACAGTCAGAGCAGGAGTAAGGCTTCTCTCCTCTGTGTGTTCTCCTCTGATGACCTTTTAGCTCAGTTGATGTTTTGAAGCACTTTACACAGTCAGAGCAGGAGTAAGGCTTCTCTCCTGTATGTATACGTTTATGTTGTTTTAAGGTGCTCTGATGAGAGAAACTTGCCCCACAGTCAGAGCAGGAGTAAGGCTTCTCTCCTGTGTGCACTCTCTGATGAACCGTCAGAGTCTGTGATGTAGTGAAATTCTTCCCACAGTCAGTACAGGAATACAGATTCTCTCCTGTGTGTTTTTGTAAGTGTATTTTTAGCTTTGATAGAATTGAGAAAAACTCCTCACAATGTGGGCAGTGGTGAGACCTCTTAGCTCTGTGATCTTCCTGCTGTTGCTCTCTGGATATAGAGAATGTCTCAACATGGTCTCCTGTGTGAACAACAACAGAAGAACCAGTCAGTTGGTGTGATATACAGTGGGGAAAAAAAGTATTTAGTCAGCCACCAATTGTGCAAGTTTTCCCACTTGAAAAGATGAGAGAGACCTGTAATTTTCATCATAGGTACACGTCAACTATGACAGACAAAATGAGAAAAAAAATCCAGAAAATCACATTGTAGGATGTTTAATGAATTTATTTGCAAATTATGGTGGAAAATAAGTATTTGGTCAATAACAAAAGTTTCTCAATACTTTGTTATATACCCTTTGTTGGCAATGACACAGGTCAAACGTTTTCTGTAAGTCTTCACAAGGTTTTCACAGACTGTTGCTGGTATTTTGGCCCATTCCTCCATGCAGATCTCCTCTAGATCAGTGATGTTTTGGGGCTGTCGCTGGGCAACACAGCCTTTCAACTCCCTCCAAAGATTTTCTAATGGGGTTGAGATCTGGAGACTGGCTAGGCCACTCCAGGACCTTGAAATGCTTCTTACGAAGCCACTCCTTCGTTGCCCGGGCGGTGTGTTTGGGATCATTGTCATGCTGAAAGACCCAGCCACGTTTCATCTTCAATGCCCTTGCTGATGGAAGGAGGTTTTCACTCAAAATGTCACGATACATGGCCCCATTCATTCTTTCCTTTACACGGATCAGTCGTCCTGGTCCCTTTGCAGAAAAACAGCCCCCATGCTTCACAGTAGGTATGGTGTTCTTTGGATGCAACTCAGCATTCTTTGTCCTCCAAACACGACGAGTTGAGTTTTTACCAAAAAGTTATATTTGGTTTCATCTGACCATATGACATTCTCCCAATCCTCTTCTGGATCATCCAAATGCACTCTAGCAAACTTCAGATGGGCCTGGACATGTACTGGCTTAAGCAGGGGGACACGTCTCGCACTGCAGGATTTTAGTCCCTGGCGGCATAGTGTGTTACTGATGGTAGGCTTTGTTACTTTGGTCCCAGCTCTCTGCAGGTCATTCACTAGGTCCCCCCGTGTGGTTCTGGTATTTTTGCTCACCGTTCTTGTGATCATTTTGACCCCACGGGGTGAGATCTTGCGTGGAGCCCCAGATCGAGGGAGATTATCAGTGGTCTTGTATGTCTTCCATTTCCTAATAATTGCTCCCACAGTTGATTTCTTCAAACCAAGCTGCTTACCTATTGCAGATTCAGTCTTCCCAGCCTGGTGCAGGTCTACAATTTTGTTTCTGGTGTCCTTTGACAGCTCTTTGGTCTTGGCCATAGTGGAGTTTGGAGTGTGACTGTTTGAGGTTGTGGACAGGTGTCTTTTATACTGATAACAAGTTCAAACAGGTGCCATTAATACAGGAAACGAGTGGAGGACAGAGAAGCCTCAAAGAAGAAGTTACAGGTCTGTGAGAGCCAGAAATATTGCTTGTTTGTAGGTGACCAAATACTTATTTTCCACCTCAATTTGCAAATAAATTCATTAAAAATCCTACAATGTGATTTTCTGGAATTTTTTTCCTCAATGTGTCTGTCATAGTTGACGTGTACCTATAATGAAAATGACAGGCCTTTCTCATCTTTTTAAGTGGGAGAACTTGCACAATTGGTGGCTGACTAAATACTTTTTTTCCCCACTGTACATGTTAATCAAATGTATTTTATGAAGCCCTTTTTACATCAGAAGTTGTCACAAAGTGCTTTATAGAAACCCAGCCTAAAACCCCAAAGAGCAAGCAATGCAGATGTAGAAGCCATATCATCCTCCACTCACTATCACAAGGGTTAGTAACTACACTGACTCTTTTAATAGAACTTTAAAACATTGGCAGTTTGTCTACTTCACTTCTTTAGTCTACACTGAGCACTCCAGAATGCCCAGCGAATAAAACAAATGCTGGCAATACTGGTGTCAAACCATGTAAGTGTCAGTAGCATGAAATAATATCTACCTTCTCATTGAAACAGTTCATCATGAAACAGCTTTTTTTTTTACTGCAACTTTTCATGCACAGTGAGAAGTTGGAATGAATAACACAAACTTAGATAGATAGAACCTGCTTTTACCATGAGAAACAGATATCCCAATCTTCTCCTCCTCTTCTTCATCTTTAATGTTGATATTCCGCTCCAGTGTTTGACTGCAGTCTTCCAGCTTCACTGATGCCATCTCTGGATCCTGCTTAGCAAACTGGGCTCCACTGTCACAATCAGGACCCAGTGACTGTAGGTTTGGACTCAGTGTGGAAGGAGAGAGGCAGGCTGGGTTTGTCCTCACTATTGATGTTACCGGCCTCAGATGTAATTCTAGTCGTCCTGTAGTAACAATGAGAAACAGACACAAAAGGTTATTGTCTTGACAGTTCTGAAACTTTCTTTATTCTCTAAAAATATACTCTTCTTGTTAAATCATCTAATTCAGTGCTTGACTTGGACTGAAATAGGTGCCGGTACTGTTTATATCTAGGTGCAGGAGCTCCACAATACTTTTGAGCTAACATTCTATAAGAGGAACAGGAGCTCAAACACTATATATTTGAGGTGCCGGTACTTAACCTATAGTAGATATTCCCAAATTCACATACAGTACCAGTCAAAGGTTTTAGAACACCTACTCAATCCAGGGTTTTTCTTTATTTTTACTATTTTCTACATTGTAGATTACAAAGATTCTACAAAGCTGTCATCATGGCAAAGGATGGCTACTTTGAAGAATCTAAAATCTAAAATATATTTGATTTGTTTAACACCTTTATGGTTACTACATGACTCCATATGTGTTATTTCATACTTTAGATGTCTTCACTATTATTCTACAATGTAGAAAATAGTAAAAAATTAAGAAAAACCCTTGAATGAGTAGGTGTGTCCAAACTTTTGACTGGTACTGTAAATGCATAAATGACAAAAGCCATTTAGTACAAGGTCACTGTTTGTTTTAGGAAGCACTGTGTACTATTTTCCTGAATAACCTTGTCTTCACTGTATTATTTCAATCAAAAACCAATTGTATTTTCCGTTCACACAATAGTAACATTTATCGATAAATACAGAAACAACTGAATGTGTCTGAATATTAGTAC
The DNA here is from genome assembly GCF_020615455.1 of Coregonus clupeaformis. NCBI lineage: Eukaryota > Metazoa > Chordata > Actinopteri > Salmoniformes > Salmonidae > Coregonus > Coregonus clupeaformis. The sequence continues at coordinate 91,690 of NW_025534333.1, read as the reverse complement.
ACGTAGAAAACTGATAATCATTACATTCAGCTTCAAAACAGTAGTGCAACCGTGAAATTATCTCTCTGCTGCACTGAAATCCGTTGATGCTGACCGAGTGGGCGGCGCCCTTTTACCAGCTCGTTAATTTGACACAAAACCAAAAATGCTAAACAAATTCGGAAATTTTAAATATATTGATTCTTTATGAAATCACCTTGAGGAAATGATGTACATCCATTCAGACAAACCCAAAGTATCTAGCCATGTGACTTGAAAAATAGTTACCAGGTTTACTCAGTTTGACATAAAAATAACACACCAAACCTTTACCAAACGTGATAAAACCTTAACGGATTTGTTACCTAGCATTGTATGACATGTTCTTTCGATATTAGAACGTTTAAACGTGCTATTACATACTGATATTACATATTTTATAAAGTATTAGTTAATGTTTGGAATATTGAGAGCTGCAAAAGGATTTGGAGGATGACATACATTCCATGTATTTATTTCTGTCACTGGTGGGTGCCAGAAGGTATGCGGGCCAAGATAGCTGGGGGGCCACTGGTGCTAATCTTAGAAGGAGTACGTGATGGAATATCCTGACTAGGGTGCAACACGATACCATATAGGGTGATCCTATATGTGGCGAGGAGTGACACTCAATAATGGTTGGCAACTGTTTGATGGAATTAGATCGGAAAAGCATTATATAAACTAAGAATTAGCTTTCTTTATACTGAAGAATGGTGCATTCCTGCCCGGAACTTCCTGTTCCCCCACAACAACAGTGCAGCCACAGATAGAACTATGAGACAGATATTTCACTGGATGTATAATTGTGAAGCATCCGGTTGGCGTTTCCACTCACTACCAAATACTGTAATGAGAGGAAGCCCACTGGCCGGCAGTGGGAGAAGATGGAACGAGATGGATTTTGGCCGATATTCTGCAAATGTTCTAATCGATGAAACATCTGATCTTAATACAGTTCTGTTCCCAAAACTAAAATCTGTTATGCACAGAGTGGACTAAGTTTTGTCGACTTACCTGTTGCAAATATTTTTTTAAATCACGTTATTTAGAAGGAGCGCAAAGGCGAATTGAGTTATTGCACACAAGCGCTTCACAGAGGAGGCGTTCCCTAACAGAAATATGCAGATGTGTGCTAGAACACACCAATAGGATCTCGCTAGCTCGTGCTTGGCTCTGCCCACTATGACTCATCTGTTCCCATTGGAAACGACCAGCTGTGGTCTATCTTGGTTTAGTTATAAAAAAATATTTGGTGCGTTCAGGGATCCTTGGGATGGCCCTACCCCATTATATGAGAAGGGCGGTGCTTAATTTGAGCAGGATCCTCCGGTACCTCTCAGTTTTGTAGTCGTTCGTTCCGGAACCCATTTGCCAGGATCAGGTAGCCTACCTCTTGTGGCAAGAAAAATATTTTCCACTGTTTGCAATGTAAAAATCCAAATAAAAGCAATCAGAGAAATTACATTTCAATTCCTCTGTAATTGTCATGCACCCTAAAAAAACAAGGCATGCCTAACGTGTGGCAAATCTGTCAGTTAACAGCATGCAGCCAAAACAGGCCTTTCGCAAATATTTATAATACAATCGCTGGAAAACACAGGTTGTAAAGCAAATGGATCCTGCTGAAAATAAATACTAACGTCTGTATGTTACCAAGTTATCAACTTCCAAATAGGATTCAAGACAAGGTTGTTTTTATTGATCTCAGATTCTCAGTGTCAAAGTAGCCTGTCATTTTAGTCATTTGTGAGGTATTAAAAAAGATTCTGCGAAAGTCTCCAGTCATCTAAAATGATGTAGAATTGCATGAAATTCATTTATAAAAAGAACACATTTTTCCCGGACTCTAGGCTACAAAAAATGTACTCCATGTGTGTAACTTCTGCAAGCGGCTCCACACCACTGCTCTATGCCCGTACGCGAAAGCCATGATAATGCATGCAATGCTTTGTTATAAAGGTTGTTTGTTTTTATCCGTTCTGGTACCTCAGAGCCCCCCAGGTCACCCCCTTCTCGGACTCATTTTTGTTTCCGGCACCGCCCAATTTACAAATGAAGCACTGGAGAACTGGGTAGCTGCCGCTGCCTCCTCCGGGACACTTCTCCTTTGCATAAAGTTAATCAGGCTGTTGATTGTGGCCTGTGGAATGTTGTCCCACTCCTCTTCGATGGCTGTGTGAAATTCCTGGATATTGGCGGGAACTGGAACGAGCTGTGGTCCACGTCGATCCAGACCATCCCAAACATGCTCAAAGGGTGACATATCTGGTGAGTATGCAGGCCATGGAAGAATTGGGACATTTTCAGCATGTTCAATTGTTTACAGATCCTTGCGACATGGGGCTGTGCATTATCATGCTGAAACACGAGGTGATGGAGGTGGATGAATGGCAGGACAATGGGCCTCAGGATCTTGTCATGGCATCTCTGTGCATTCAAACTGCCATCGATAAAATGCAATTGTGTTAGTTGTCTGTAACTTATGCCATCCTATACCTTAACCCCGATACCACCATGTGGCACTCTGTTCACAACATTGACATCAGCAAACCGCACGCCCACACAACACCATACACGGTGGTCAGCAGTTGTGAGGCTGGTTGGGCATACTGCAAAATTCGCTAAAACAACTTTGGAGGCAGCTAATGGTAGACAAATTAACCTAACATTCTCTGGCAACAGCTCTGGTGGACATTCATGCAGTCAGCATGCCAATTGCATGCTCCCTCAAAACTTGAGACATCTATGGCATTGTGTTGTGTGAAAAAACTGCACATTTTAGAGTGGCATTTTTGTATTTGTTAGGGATCCCCATTAGATGCTGCCAAGCACCTACTCAGCTACTCTTGTCCCCAGCACAAGGTGCACCTGTGTAATGATGATCATGCTATTTAATCAGCTCCTTGATATGCCACACCTGTCAGGTGGATGGATTATCTTGGCAAAGGAGAAATGCTCACTAACAGGGATGTAAACAAATTTGTGCACAACATTTTAGAAATAAGGTTGTGTCTGGAACATTTCTGGGATCTTTTATTTCACCTCATGAAACATGGGACCAACACTTTACATGTTGCGTTTATATGTTTGTTCAGTGTATACAGTATTTCTAAAAAATCATACAAACTATCAATAACAACATTTAAATTAAATCAGCCTGCTTTTCTGTTCTAATCAGGTCCCTACACAGGCTCAGAAGGATCCTGTGAGGGTGGAACATTTTCTGGCTACAGTAGACCTTGCAGGGCTTCTGCCGTGAAGTCTTGGAGGCCCAAAAACTTCTCAGCTACAGATATAATGATGTCCAGCTTCTTGGACTTATTGTGCAGTAAAATTAATAACTGTGGCTATAAATACTAAAAAATCCACCTTCAAAATAAGTGTATCCAGATCACTTGATTGACGTACAACATTTGCAACTGGTTGCAGTGCATCCACCGCCATATCTTCTTCAGAACTGTGGCCTCTTGCTACTATAACTCTCTTCACCGCCTCCACATAGGAGATTTGCTGTACAGCCCTGATCCTTGACACCTCAACCTCTTTCACCCTAACAGGGCACTCTGGGAATTCAGGAATATGACCCCCACCACAGTTACAACATTTTACATTCACATGCTCTTCAATAACATATTCCTTCCGTCTGCAAACACTTGACATGTGGCCAAACTTTTTAAATTTCTTGCATTGCATCAGGTTTTAAACAAAGTCTCTTATGGGGTATATTATATATCCCAGCTTTACATAGGGTGGTAGATACTCTTCATCAAACATCAATAATAAAGATGAACTTTGCTCCTTTTTCACATTCTCCATCCTTCTTCTTCGGGATTTGGTTGGCGGAGCGCATTCAACTTTTAGGTGCATACACTGCCACCTACTGTACTGGTGTGTGAGGCCATTCACAGCCTATATACATTAAATTCATTGATACGGTAATTAATACAAAATTGCAGTATTAGCCTGCTCTAAAAAATGTGAGGGTAAATGTTCTTGGTTCGTGCAGATGACTGACCTCCTCAGACCAATTGGCAGTACGCCCAGAACATTGTTCTGGGATCCAAAAGGGATATCTCAGTTTCAAGGTCTCAGCTTGGAGAGAAGAAGCCTTGTGAGGTATTGGTCGGTCACATGCAGGAACCAAATGTTAACGATTAATTAATTACTAATAAAGCTAAAATCATGCAAATATAACTTGTCTGTGTAAGCAGTATATAGGACAACTAACGGGACTGCCCCGGCAGAGCTCCCGCCCGACGTGTACTATGGTGCTTTTAAGTTTGTTGGAACCTCTCCAGATTGATGATAAATTAATATTATTTATTATTAAAGTTTGACTTTGAGTCCCTTCGTGGCAATTTTCCACGACAAAAACCCACCACCCCATTCCACTATTTAACCCCATCTAGTCCTACGCCAGACCACTACCACTCAACACCCCCTGCAGCTGTTCTGCAGTAAATCCTCGCAATCCCAAGTACTTCTCTGATGCTGCCACCACAGCTTCTATTTTCTGGGACTTTCGATCTATTTCTGCAGTACAATTGACAACCTTTGCTATAAATGCTAAAATGCCCACCTTACTGAAGCACATATTCTTCCCATCACTCTTTCTTGGTCTCTGCTTACTCATAGGAATCCTCTCAAGATCCCTCACCCTGTACCCATCTTCCTCTACCACTCTCTTCACTGCTTTGGCATACAACACTTTCTGTATTACTGGAACCCTGGCAACCTCAATCTGCCTTTCTCTCACCTGACACCTCAGATCCCCAGCCCGTTAGCGCCCCCACAACTAACACACAGAACTTTCTCCATTGATACCACAAATTTCTTCATCTCATGCCCTCCTGCACACTTGTCACATCTAGGCATCGCACGCCTACACACTGCTGCAACAGGCCCATAAACTTCACACCTAAAACACTGTAGTATTTACAGAACAGAATCGCTCACGGGATAACTGACACTTCCTACCTTGACCTTATCTGGCAGAGACTATGTATCAAAATCCAGCATGACAGATAATGTATTCTCTGTTTCCCCACGCTTTACACCAGATCTACGTCTCACCAAACGGAGGGTGTCACAGACACCTGGAATCTTCCATTTCAACTGCTCATCCTAAACACTTAAACCTAACCCCGTTATCACTCCTTTCAATGCCACCCTGTTCCGGAGAGCAATTCAAGTCACAATTCCTGTCTCTAATCACGTAATCCGCAGCGCCCACTCCCACTGGGCCAGAATCATCCTTATCATCCTTGGAACGAGGCCTGAACTCGGAGTTCCTCACCGCAGGTAATTCATCCACACTCTCACCAGGTTCCATCTCTGAGCTACTGGAGGAAGTATCCCTCTTTTTGCATTTGACGATAACCTCCCTCACCACACTGCTTCCCTCTACACTCAGCTCCTTCTCAGCGGTCATCACTGCACCTGCCACCACAGTTAATTCATCCTCACTCTCGTCACGTTCACTTTCCTCCTGTAGCTCTTCTAAAAGTTCTGTGTGATCTTCCATTCCATATTCACTCAAAACATATTCCACTTTTCTCCTTTGTCCTTGTCCACCATCTTCTCCTTCATCAGATCTTCCAGAAGGTTTGTGCATCCCCCACTGCAATCCCCCATTCCACTTTTTTTATTGTCCGCCATCTTACCACGTGTCTCAGCTCATCCACACCCCACTAGCTTCATGTAGCTGCACACCAATTGTGTACCACAGTATAAATGATAATACCCATAAAACCTAGCAGTCATAACAGGGAAATGGTTCCAATCATTTTTCCAACATTCATTGTTCCCATAGGGGATTTTAGAAACACTTAAAATAAGGGCTGTGTTTCGTGTAGGCTTACCCTGGCGTGGCGTTTTGATAACCGTGTCAATCTCTCTAGGACAAGGTGACTTATCAATATATTCGCCTGTATTTACCCCTACAAAAATGACATTTAATTAGCTGCTAATGTGGCTATCATAAAGAACTACAAATGCCATGATGATCTGGACAAAATTGCCGAATCGAGTCAAATGTTAGGATCTCTGGGTTAACTATATAATGTTAGCTAAATTTAGTAATGAATAAATAGGCTACATTTATTTAAATGGTTAATTCTGTGAACTGTCATGTGCAAGTTTTAAATTGACACAATACCTGTTAGCAAAGGTGTCAGCTAGAGATGACATGGAGGAGATTGCAGTGATTTGTTGTTTTGCATGATGTCTACTTTAATGATAATTAGAGTTTTATAATCTGAGAGGAAATAGAGCCGAATATATTGCTAAAAGTCACGCCAGGGTAAGCCTACACAAAACAGCCCTCATTTTAAGTGTTTCTAAAATGAATTAAAAAAAATTATAAAAATAAAAATTTCCCTGTTTGACCGCTACGTTTTAAGACACCATTTTTGCAAAAATAACAATAATAAAAAAAACTGTATTCAGACTTTACTCAGTACTTTTATTTTTATTTATTTTTTGGGGGGGGAATGGATCAGCTTAATATTGTAGATAGATTGTATCTTCTATCAATGTAATTGTCTGCATCACTTCCAATCCCCCATGTTTTTTTATTTATATATATATATTTTTTTTATTATTGTATATACACACTCCCCTTTATTACTTTTCAACCCCACCATCCTTTCCCTACTTGGAGTAAATTAGTGAACAACAATGCCCAGGCCTCTACTTCCGGTCTATACTTACTATCTACACCTTATGGACAGATATAATTTTACAATAATTCTATTTTATATATATATATATATATATTTTGCTCCTGAACTTCTTCTACTCTCAACCTCGCCGATCATTTTCATGATGTCCATCCGGTTTGCTTCTATATGCCATATCTTTCTAACTGTGCTCTTTCCCAAAAGCTCCCAACATACAACCTATATACTTATTATGGACACAGTATGCTTACATCATTAGCCATCTTTGTTGTTATTTGTTATTAGTCCCATCCTTCAACTCTATTCAATACCTCCCATCTCTTAACACCATCCATATAGGATTTCTATTTGCCATATATATTTCAACCGTACTGTGATGTTTTACAAAAGTTCTGAACCTTGCTAAAAGTATTATATATTATTGATTGATTGACTATGACTTTTCAGATCACCCAGTAATGCTATCTGCAAGGTTAGTTCCAGGTAAATATTGCAATCCTTTAGCCATTCCTGGACCTGTGTCCAAAAACAAGCTACAAATGGACAGAACCAAAACAAATGATCTAATGATTCTGTCTCTTCACAGCAAAATCTGCAGAGCTGGGAAGATTGTATCCCCCATATAAATAACATTCTATTGGTAGCAAGAATTTTATATAATAATTTAAATTGAAAGATTCTAATTTTTGAATCCGGTGTTTTTTTTCGTGTCAGTTCATAAACACTATGCCATGGGATCGGTACGTCAAAGATCTCTTCCCAACTATTTTGTAATCTATATGGGACGGCTGTCAATCCTTTGGTCCTTAAGTGAAACTGATATACTTTTTTATTTATCACAGTTTTCCTTAACCAATTATGTTCTTTAATGCAAGGCCGACAGACAAGTTCCTTACTTTCTCCCCCTTCCACTTTCCTCTTCCACTTTTGCGGTAAGGCTGCAATTATTTGGTTGTAATTTTGGGTAGAGCAGACATTTCCATATGTTTTTGTTAGCTGCATGTGCGACATAACTCCACCAGTCCTACCGATGATATCATTTATGAAGATTATACCTTTTTTAAACATTCTGTCAAAAAATAACGTTTTTTTGTCAATTAGTATATTTGAATTTAACCACAATATTTGTTGCATTATTTGTTCTGTCGTTTCTGGAGGATTAAATTGAAATTGCAACCAACTTTCTATGGCTTGTTTTAGAAATAGTGACATTTGGGAGATTATTTCCTTTTCAAATAACTGAAAGTGAGAGGTTGTAATCTGAATAAAGGGAAAAAGGCCTTTCTTGAACATTGGGTGAGACAATCTTACTAATTTGCTTGAGAACCAGTTCGGATTTAAGTATAACTTTTGTATGACTGAAGCTTTTAGTGATAGGTCTAATGCTTTAATATTTAATAATTTCTGTCCTCCGAATTCATATTCATTATATAAATATGCTCTTTTAATTTTGTCTGGCTTGCCGTTCGAAATAAAATTGAATATTTTTTTCTCATATAATTTAAAAAACTGTTCGCTAGGCGTAGGCAAGACCATAAGCAAATAGGTAAACTGGGATAATACTAAAGAGTTAATCAGGGTGATTTTTCCACAAATGGACAGGTATTTTCCTTTCCATGGTAGTAAGATCTTATCTATTTTTGCTAACTTTCTATTAAAATTTATTGAAGAGAGATCATTTATTTCCTTTGGGATATGTATTCCGAGTATATCCACATCACCATCAGACCATTTTATTGGTAAACTACATGGTAATGTAAATTTGTTATTTTTTAGTGATCCAATACGTAATATAGTACATTTGTCATAATTTGGTTGTAATCCAGAGAGGTTAGAAAATTTATCTAGATCCTCTATGAGGCTGTGGAGGGATTCTAGTTGTGGATTTAAAAGAAAACATGAATCATCAGCGTACAATGACCCCTTTGTTTTTAAGCCCTGTATTTCTAATCCTCTGATATTATTATTGGATCTGATTTTAATAGCTAACATCTCGATGGCCACAATAAATAGATATGCCGATAGTGGACAACCTTGTTTCACTCCTCTTGACAGTTTAAAACTTTATGAGAAATAGACATTAATTACTATTTTACACCTAGGGTTACTATACATGATTTTGACCCATTTTATAAGAGATTCTCCAAAATTGAAATGCTCCAGGCATTTATATATAAACCCCAGTCGAACTTTATCAAATGCCTTTTCGAAGTCTGCTATGAATAGCAGGCCTGGTTTCCCATATTTTCCATAGTGTTCTATTGTTTCCAATACTTGCCTTATATTATCTCCAATGTATCTTCCATGTAAAAAACCTGTCTGATTAGAATGAATAATATCCGACAATACCTTTTTAATTCTATGCGCTATACATTTAGCTAGGATTTTTGCATCACAACACTGAAGTGTAAGGGGCCTCCAATTTTGTAAATGGACTGGATCTTTATATTTTCCACTTGTATCCTGTTTCAGTAATAATGAGATCAGACCTTCTTATTGAGTGTCAGATAATCTGCCATTTACATAGGAGTGGTTAAAACATGCTAATAACGGTCCTCTTAGTATATCAAAAAAGGTTTGGTATACCTCGACTGGTATGCCATCCAACCCTGGAGTTTTCCCAGACTTAAAGTCTTTAATTGCATCCAGAAGTTCCTCCTTTGTAATTTCACCTTCACATTAGTCTTTCTGTGTGGCTGATAATTTGACATTATCAATAGAAAAAAAATCTCTACAATTAGCTTCAGTTAGAGGAGATGGAGGCGACTGAAAAGAAAACATATGCTTAAAGTACTTTGTTTCTTCCTTCAAAATATCATTTGGTGAATTATGGGTGACTCCGGTCAATTGTAACCAGTTTCATTAAGTTATTTTTGGTAGCATTCCTATGTTGAAGATTAAAAAAGAATTTTGTGCATTTTTTCCCCATATTCCATCCAGTTTGCTTTATTTTTATAATATATTACACTTGATCTTTCTTGAATAAGTTTCTCCATTTCTTTTTGTTTTTCCTCTAATTTATTCTGAGCCTCTATGTTACAGTTTTTATTGCCATCTATCTGTTCTGTTAGACTTTCTATTTCCTTTCTTAGTATAAACTATTTTGACCTAAATTGCTTTTGTTTTCGAGATGAGTACTGAATTGCGTGGCCTCTAAAGGCACATTTAAAGGTGTCGCATACAATAAGGGGATTCGCTGTACCTATGTTATGTTGGAAAAAGTCAGTTATAAATTCCTTTGTTCTAATTATATAAATAAATTATCATCCAATTGGCTTTGATTAAATTTCCAATATCCTCGCCCACGTGGAAATTCAGTAAGAGTAATGTATATGCCTATTGTATGATGGTCCGACCGCATTCAGACTTTACTCAGTACTTTGTTGAAGCACCTTTGGCAGTGATTACAGCCTCAAGTCTTCTTGGTTATGACGCTACAAGCTTGGCATACCTGTATTTGAGGAGTTTCTCTGCAGATCCTCTGAAGATTGTCAGGTTAGATGGGGAGTATCGCCACACAGCTATTTTCAGGTCTCTCTGTACTTTGCTCCGTTCATCTTTCCCTCGATCCTGACTAGTCTCCCAGTCCCTGCCACTGAAAAACACCACCACAGCATGATGCTGCCCCCACCATGCGTCACCATTGGGATGGTGCCTGGATTCCTCCAGAAGTGACTCTTGGCATTCAGGCCAAAGAGTTCAATCTTGGTTTCATCAGACCAGAGAATCTTGTTTCTCATGGTCTGAGAGTCCTTTAGGTGTCTTTTGGCAAACTCCCAGCAGGCAGTCATGTGCCTTTTCATGAGGAGTGGCTTCCATAGAGCCACTATACCCATAAAGGCCTGATTGGTGGAGTGCTGCAGAGATGGTTGTCCTTCTGGAAGGTTCTCCTATCGCCACAGAACTCTGGAGCTCTGTCAGAGTGACCACCGGCTTCCTGGTGACCTCCCTGACCAAGGCCCTTCTCCCCCGATTGCTTAGTTTGTCCAGGCAGCCAGCTCTAGAAAAAGTATTGGTGGTTCCACACTTTTTCCATTTAAGAATGATGGAGGCATTTCGATCATATCCTTGGACTAAAATGATTGACATTCAGGTGCAAGCCTAACATCATGTGCAAAGGGCCTTTGGGTAATGTAGCACATACTCAATGATATATATTTTTCTCACGTAGGCTGTTCATTTCTGATCTTTGATACCTTTTCTGGTTTATAAACGTATCATGGTATACTACGTTAACGCTATACGTATGGGCCATATTGTTACTTGGTAGCTACTAGCAGCAGACCCTGTGTTGTGGATCATCTACCACTATTTTGGACGGTCCATACTGTAACGTTAAACATTAGTCTCAGGCTTCACTAACTAGCGTTACTGTTTTAAGTGGAGCTATTCTTTGCTACTTTTCAAACAAATACTACGTGATATTTAACATAACATCTTGCAAGATATGCCTTTTGTTTCGTTCGTGAGAAGTAATGGCTGAGAGAAGGCAGGAGATACTTTGTTTTGTTTAGCTTCGCTTAGGTTAGACTGCTCTCTTTAATGGATCAGTCGTCCACCAGGCTACACTCTACGATTAGGGGGAGGTGGGAGAGGAAGCGTTGATTGTCTCAGTTAGGAAGACAGAGGAATGGGGTTCAGTGTTTTACTGTTAGGAAATATTTGTTTCAACAGATCTTTACATATTTTCCTCACTACAAAATTTTCATGCTGTCCTTGTGGTTACTAAACCATGTGTAGCTCAGTTGGTAGAGCATGGCGTTTTCAACGCCAGGGTTGTGGGTTCGATTCCCACGGGGGGCCAGTATGAAGAAAATATATACAGTGGGGGAAAAAAGTATTTAGTCAGCCACCAATTGTGCAAGTTCTCCCACCTAAAAAGATGAGAGAGGCCTGTAATTTTCATCATAGGTACACGTCAACTATGACAAACAAAATGAGATTTTTTTTTACAGAAAATCACATTGTAGGATTTTTAATGAATTTATTTGCAAATTATGGTGGAAAATAAGTATTTGGTCAATAACAAAAGTTTCTCAATACTTTGTTATATACTCTTTGTTGGCAATGACACAGGTCAAACGTTTTCTGTAAGTCTTCACAAGGTTTTCACACACTGTTGCTGGTATTTCAAATCAAATCAAATCAAATTTTATTGGTCACATGCGCCGAATACAACAGGTGCAGACATTACAGTGAAATGCTTACTTACAGCCCTTAACCAACAGTGCATTTATTTTAAACAAACAAGTAAGAATAAAACAACAACAAAAAAGTGTTGAGAAAAAAAGAGCAGAAGTAAAATAAAGTGACAGTAGGGAGGCTATATATACAGTAAAATAAAGTGACAGTAGGGAGGCTATATATACAGGGGGGTACCGTTGCATAGTCAATGTGCGGGGGCACCGGCTAGTTGAGGTAGTTGAGGTAATATGTACATGTGGGTAGAGTTAAAGTGACTATGCATAAATACTTAACAGAGTAGCAGCAGCGTAAAAAGGATGGGGTGGGGGGGCAGTGCAAATAGTCCGGGTAGCCATGATTAGCTGTTCAGGAGTCTTATGGCTTGGGGGTAGAAGCTGTTGAGAAGTCTTTTGGACCTAGACTTGGCACTCCGGTACCGCTTGCCGTGCGGTAGCAGAGAGAACAGTCTATGACTAGGGTGGCTGGAGTCTTTGACAATTTTGAGGGCCTTCCTCTGACACCGCCTGGTATAGAGGTCCTGGATGGCAGGGACTGGGCCGTACGCACTACCCTCTGTAGTGCCTTGCGGTCAGAGGCCAAGCAGTTGCCATACCAGGCGGTGATGCAACCAGTCAGGATGCTCTCGATGGTGCAGCTGTAGAATTTTTTGAGGATCTGAGGACCCATGCCAAATCTTTTTAGTCTCCTGAGGGGGAATAGGCTTTGTCGTGCCCTCTTCACGACTGTCTTGGTGTGTTTGGACCATGATAGTTCGTTGGTGATGTGGACACCAAGGAACTTGAAGCTCTCAACCTGTTCCACTTCAGCCCCGTCGATGAGAATGGGGCGTGCTCAGTCCTCTTTTTTTTCCTGTAGTCCACAATCATCTCCTTTGTCTTGGTCACGTTGAGGGAGAGGTTGTTGTCCTGGCACCACACGGCCAGATCTCTGACCTCCTCCCTATAGGCTGTCTCATCGTTGTCGGTGATCAGGCCTACCACTGTTGTGTCGTCGGCAAACTTAATGATGATGTTGGAGTCGTGCCTGGCCATGCAGTCATGGGTGAACAGAGAGTACAGGAGGGGACTGAGCACGCACCCCTGAGGGGCCCCCGTGTTGAGGATCAGTGTGGCAGATGTGTTGTTACCTACCCTTACCACCTGGGGGCGGCCCGTCAGGAAGTCCAGGATCCAGTTGCAGAGGGAGGTGTTTAGTCCCAGGATCCTTAGCTTAGTGATGAGGTTAGAGGGCACTATGGTGTTGAATGCTGAGCTGTAGTCAATGAATAGCATTCTCACGTAGGTGTTCCTCTTGTCCAGGTGGGAAAGGGCAGTGTGGAGTGCGATAGAGATTGCATCATCTGTGGATCTGTTGGGGCGGTATGCAAATTGGAGTGGGTCTAGGGTTTCTGGGATTATGCTGTTGATGTGAGCCATGACCAGTCTTTCAAAGCACTTCATGGCTACAGACGTCAGTGCTACGGGTCGGTAGTCATTTAGGCAGGTTATCTTAGAGTTCTTGGGCACGGGGACTATGGTGGTCTGCTTGAAACATGTTGGTATTACAGACTCAGTCAGGGACATGTTGAAAATGTCAGTGAAGACACTTGCCAGTTGGTCAGCACATGCTCGGAGTACACGTCCTGGTAATCCGTCTGGCCCTGCGGCCTTGTGAATGTTGACCTGCTTAAAAGTCTTACTCACATCGGCTACGGAGAGCGTGATCACATAGTCGTCCGGGAACAGCTGGTGCTCTCGTGCATGCTTCAGTGTTGCTTGCCTCGGGCGAGCATAGAAGTGGTTTAGCTTGTCTGGTAGGCTTGTGTCACTGGGCAGCTCGCGGCTGTGCTTCCCTTTGTAGTCTGTAATAGTTTTCGAGCCCTGCCACATCCGACGAGCGTCAGAGCCAGTGTAGTATGATTCAATCTTAGACCTGTATTGACTCTTTGCCTGTTTGATGGTTCGTCGGAGGTCATAGCGGGATTTCTTATAAGCGTCCGGGTTAGAGTCCCGTTCCTTGAAAGCGGCAGCTCTACCCTTTAGCTCAGTGCGGATGTTTCCTGTAATCCATGGCTTCTGGTTGGGGTATGTACGTACGGCCCATGCCTCCATGCAGATCTCCTCTAGAGCAGTGATGTTTTGGGGCTGTCGCTGGGCAACACAGACTTTCAACTCCCTCCAAAGATTTTCTATGGGGTTGAGATCTGGAGACTGGCTAGGCCACTCCAGGACCTTGAAATGCTTCTTATGAAGCCACTCCTTCGTTGCCCGGGCGGTTTGTTTGGGATCATTGTCATGCTGAAAGACCCAGCCACGTTTCATCTTCAATGCCCTTGCTGATGGAAGGAGGTTTTCACTCAAAATCTCACGATACATGGCCCCATTCATTCTTTCCTTTACACGGATCAGTCGTCCTGGTCTCTTTGCAGAAAAACAGCCCCAAAGCATGATGTTTCCACCCCCATGCTTCACAGTAGGTATGGTGTTCTTTGGATGCAACTCAGCATTCTTTGTCCACCAAACACGACGAGTTGAGTTTTTACCAAAAAGTTCTATTTTGGTTTCATCTGAACATATGATATTCTCCCAATCCTCTTCTGGATCATCCAAATGCACTCTAGCAAACTTCAGATGGGCCTGGACATGTACTGGCTTAAGCAGGGGGACACGTCTGGCACTGCATGATTTGAGTCCCTGGCGGCGTAGTGTGTTACTGGTGGTAGGCTTTGTTCCTTTGGTCCCAGCTCTCTGCAGGTCATTCACTAGGTCCCCCCGTGTGGTTCTGGGATTTTTGTGATCATTTTGACCCCACGGGGTGAGATCTTGCGTGGAGCCCCAGATCGAGGGAGATTATAATAATTGCTCCCAGTTGATTTCTTCAAACCAAGCTGCTTACCTATTGCAGATTCAGTCTTCCCAGCCTGGTGCAGGTCTACAATTTTGTTTCTGGTGTCCTTTGACAGCTCTTTGGGCTTGGCCATAGTGGAGTTTGGAGTGTGACTGTTTGAGGTTGTGGACAGGTGTCTTTTATACTGATAACAAGTTCAAACAGGTGCCATTAATACAGGTAATGAGTGGAGGACAGAGGAGCCTCTTAAAGAAGAATTTACAGGTCTGTGAGAACCAGAAATCTTGCTTGTTTGTAGGTGACCAAATACTTATTTTCCACCATAATTTGCAAATAAATTCATAAAAAATCCTACAATGTGATTTTCTGGATTTTTTTCTCTCAATTTGTCTGTCATAGTTGACGTGTACGTAGCGGCAGGTAGCTTAGTGGGTAAGAGCGTTGTGCCTGCAACCGAAAGGTCGCTGGTTCTAATCCCCGAGCCGACTAGGTGAAAAATCTGTCGATGTACCCTTAATCAAGGCACTTAACCCTAATTGCTCCTGTAAGTCGCTCTGGATAAGAGCGTCTGCTAAATGACTAAAATGTAAATGTGTACCTATGATGAAAATTACAGGCCTCTCTCATCTTTTTAAGTGGGAGAACTTGCACAATTGGTGGCTGACTAAATACTTTTCCCCCCCACTGTATATGTATGCACTCACTAACTTTAAGTCGCTCTGGATAAGAGCGTCTGCTAAATGACTAAAATGGAAATGGAAAAAGATTTTAGATATGCCTTTTTGCTATAGCTTATTCCATGTTTACATCTTTGGTTAAATGACTTCAAATGCTAAACATAAATTTACTTTGTGGAATGTCTGTGGAGTTTGTAAACTATCCAAGCTTAAAACAGGTTATTACTAGGCTTTAACAACTTCATTCATCTATTGTGTTCCTACAAGAAACTCACTTGTTGAAGGATGAGCTACTTAAAGTATGCAGGAGATGGCAAGGGCAAGTAGTAGCATCCTGTTCCTCTTCTCATTCTCATGGTGTTATGGTTTTAATTCACAAATCTGTTATGTTTCAAGTGGATACTATTATAACTGATACAGCTGGTAGATACATTTTGATACAGGAAACTCTTTTGAAGGAGCATATTAATCTGGTCAATGTTTATGGTCCTAATGATGATCATCCCAAATTCTTTGAGAATGTATTTCTATTGATAGCCTCCATTCCTGGTAAAGTCCTAATGGCAGGGGACTTTAATTGCACTCTTGATCCTCATCTAGATCGCTCCTCTGGTTTAGACACTTCCCACTCGCAGAGTAGAAAGAAATTACATCATTTCATTAAGGACTTAAATCTATGTGAACGTTGGAGGACTCAGAACCCGAGTAAAAGGGAGTATTCATGTTACTCGTCAACATTTAAATAATATTCTCATGTAGACTACTTTTTAGTTTCTTGCTCATTGCTTCCCAATGTAGTAGGAAATGGATATGATACTATTGTTTTGAATGACCATTCCCATGTGTCATTATTCTATAGGGATACAAAACTAGTAAAAGGATCCTCTTTTTGGCGTTTGCATCCCAGATGGTTACAGGACCCAGACTTCTTACATTACGTTGGAGTGCATATAGATGTTTGACATTGAACACTGACCAAACGTCAGCGAGTACCAGATGGGAGGCTTTCAAAGCACATATTTGGTAGCAAATTATACGTTTTACCAGTTTAAAATCAAATAAAATCAGAAAATGAGAGATGGACAGCAAAATTAGAGAATTGGAGAGGGAAGCTTTTTTGGATAACTCAGTAGAAGTAAACAAGGAATGATTTGGTCTTAAAGCTCAGTATGAAGAACGTCCCACCTCAAAGGCTGCAAACAGCTTAACTAGGCTGAAACAGTCCTATGATCAAGGTGAAAAACCTGGTAAATTGCTGGCCTGGCACATTAAGAAGTAAAATTCAGCCTTTAATGCAATTCATAATTTACAAGGACAATTATCAATGGATCCTGTAGAAATAAACCAAACATTTGCTTCCTACTACAATATACTTTACAACTCTGAAACTCCTGAGAACTGAACTAGTCAGGTCTTGATTTTCCCTCTACTTCAGAAGACACTAAATTGGATGTGGAAAAGGAATTGGATGGTGTTGAAATATCTGATGCTATTTTCGATATGAAGGGAGGTAAAGCGGAAGGTCCAGATGGGCTCCCAATAGATATTTAAGGACAAACTTCTAGGTCCACTTTTGGATATGTACAGTGCATTAGGAAAGTATTCAGACCCCTTTACTTTTTCCACAATTTGTTACGTTACAGCCTTATTCTGAAATGGATTAAATAAAAAAATTCTCATCAATCTACACACAATACCTCATAATGACAAAGTGAAAAGAGGTTCTTAGACATTTTTGCAAATGTATTAAAAATAAAAACAGCAGAAATACCTTGTTTACATAAGTATTCACACCCTTTGCTATGAGACTCGAAATTGAGCTCAGGTGGATCCTGTTTCCATTGATCATCCTTGAGATGTTTCTCAAACTTAATTGGTGTCCAACTGTGGTAAATTCAATTGATTGGAGATGATTTGGAAAGTCACACAGCTGTCTATATAGTTGACCAAGAACATGATGGTCACTGACAGAGCTCCAGAGTTCCTCTATGGAAATGGGAGAACCTTCCAGAGGGACAACCATCTCTGCAGCACTCCACCAATCAGGCCTTTATGGTAGAGTGGCTAGACGGAAGCCACTCCTCAGCAAAAGGCACATGACAGCCCTCTTGGAGTTTGCCAAAAGGCACCTAAAGGACTCGGACCATGAGAAACAAGATTCTCTGGTCTGATGAAACCAAGATTGAACTTCTTGGCCTGAATGACAAGCATCACGTCTGGAGGAAACCTGGCACCATCCTTATGGTGAAGCATGGTGGTGGAAGCATCATGCTGCGGGGATGTTGTTCAGCGGCAGGGACTGGGAGCCTAGTCAGGATCGAGGGAAAGATGATTTGAGCAAAGTACAGAGAGATCCTTGATGAAAACCTGCTCCAGTGCACTCAGGACCTCAAGACCGGGGCGAAGGTTCACCTTCCAACAGGACAACGACCCTAAGCACACAGCCAAGACAACGCAGGAGTGGCTTCGGGACAAGTCTCTGAATGTCCTTGAGTGGGCCAGCCAGAGCCGGGACTTAAACCCAATCGAACATCTCTGGAGACCTGAAAATAGCTGTGCAGCGACGCGCCCAATCCAACCTGACAGAGCTTGAGAGGATCTGCAGAGAGGAATGGGAGAAACTCCCCAAATACAGGTGTGCCAAGCTTGTAGCGCCATACACATTAAGACTTTGGCTGTAATCACTGCCAAAGGTGCTTAAACAAAGTACTGAGTAAAGGGTCTGAATACTTATGTAATGTGATTGTTCAGTTGTTGTTTTTGCAACAACTGATAAAAACCTGTTTTTGCTTTGTCATTATGGGGTATTGTGTGTAGACTGATGAGGGAAAAAACAATTTAATCAATTCTACAATAAGGACTGTAACATAACAAAATGTTGAAAAGTCAAAGGGTCTGAAGACTTTCCGAATGCACTGTATATAGACAGGTGTGTGCCTTTCCTAATCATGTCCAACAAACATAATTAGATAGAACCTGCTCTTACCATGAGAAACAGATTTCCCAATCTTCTCCTCCTCTTCTTCATCTTTAATGTTGACATTCAGCTCCAGTGTTTGACTGCAGTCTTCCAGCTTCACTGATGCCATCTCTGGATCCTGCTTAGCAAACTGGGCTCCACCGTCACAATCAGGACCCAGTGACTGTAGGTTTGGACTCAGCGTGGAAGGAGAGAGGCAGGCTGGGTTTTGTCCTCACTGTTGATGTTACCGGCCTCAGACTTACCTGAATCGGCCAGTAGTAATAAAGAGAAACGTTCACAAAAGTTATTGTCTTGACAGTTCTGGCACTTTCTTTATTCTCTAAAAATATTTTCACTTTTTTCTTGTTCAATTATCTAATTCAGTGCTTGACTTGGACTGAAATAGGTGCTAATACTCATTTTGGGTGCTGGTACTGTTTATATTAAGGTGCAGGAGCTCCATAATACTTTTGAGCTAATACCTAACCTATAGCAGATAAATGCGTAAATGACTCAAAAACCATTTAGTACAAGGTTACAGTTTGTTTTAGACAGCACTATGTGTTAATTTCCTTAATAACCTTGTCTTCACGGTATTACTTCAATCAAAAACCAATTGTATTTCCTGTTCACACCATAGCAACATATATTGATAGACATAAACAACAGAATGTGTCTGAATATTAGTACACATGTAGAAAACTGATAATCATTACATTCATCTTCAAAACAGTAGTGCGAACGTGAAATTGTCTCTATCTGATGCACCCGCACTGTCCTCACTTTAGTCCGTTGACTTGATTAGTTATGAAACTAACATGAGAAAATTATGTACATTCACTCAGACAAACCCAAAATCTCTAGCTATGTGACTTGTAAAATAGTTTTTATCACGTTCTTTCACTCACTCGGTTTGACACAAAAATAACACATCAAACCAAACGTGATAATACCTTAACGGATGTGTTACCTAACATGGTATGACATGTTCTTTCGACATTAGAAAGTTTAAACGTGCTATTACATACCTCTAGTAATAAATAGAAACGGACACAAAGGTTATCTTCTTGACTGCACAGTTCAGACGCTTTCTTTATTGTGAAGAATGGTGCCGCCTGCCCGGAACTTCCTGTTCCCCCACTACTAACGGTCCGTGCATTCCGAGAACAGATTACAACATTTCATTAAATAACTAAAAAAGTGTAAACTGTAGAAATGTATTTCCCTTTATAGTTTATTAGCCTAAGCATGACCTTCATCCACATCATTTCTCTAGGATTGGAACCGGTTCAGGGAACAGAACCGAAAAATGATGTAAAAAATAACCGGAAACTAAAGTGTTCTATACTTTGCAGGAACAGCAGTTATTTTAAAAGCATGGGATCCAGGTAATAACCTTATTTTACTTTCCGGGTATGTTTTTCCAGTCCCACAATAATCGCAACAAAGCTCACTCTAGAAACGTATTCCAGTTTCTGCCTGCCAGCTGGAATGGAAATCTTTGCCAGTGGGTGTGCGTGTGGAAACTACCTGCTTCTCCCCTCTGAAGCATAGGTTACTGTATCCTACTGACAACGTTACAAGCATGATTCAGAAATTAGGGAGATATGTTTAATTTGAGAAGAATGGATAAACTTTTTCAATGCTAGTTAAGGATACTATAGTCACCACGTTTCACATTGGATTTATTAACGACAAAAAGGTACGACCTGTTTTTAATTATAGTGCTGCACTGCCCAGACAAGGTTGTTAGCTAGCTAGCTAACATCTGCTCTGGTCCAACGTTAAAACAACTCTGAAGTTCAAAGACATTAAAAGTTCCTCCATAAAAGCTGCTCCTCCGTAGGTATAATTATGTGGGCCTAATTCAGATAATGCAGGTCATAATACGATGCCCAGCGCTTCAATGCAAGCTTTCTCTATCCTCTAACGAGCTCTCCACACCCGCAAAATGTCGCACCTTACACTGTGATTGGCAGCACAGTGTGCTCTGAATGATTTTCTTATACAGATACTCTGTGGTGTGCTAGTGTATTTATTCTCCCACTTGGATGTCACTTCCACAAGCTTTAAATTGAGGGCCAGGTTGTCAGGATGGGTAATGTACTGTACACATTAAATACAAGTACTCCTAAAGATACACTTCATTTTAACTAGCTAAATCCTGTGTAACAACTAGTAATTACATTGTACTTGGCAAACATTACATGTACTATGCTTTGAAATAGTGTCTTATTCTTCATCTGGGACTTGTATTTATTATGGATCCCCATTAGTTCCTGCCAAGGCATTAGCTACTCTTCCTGGGGTCCAGCAAAATTAAGGCAGTTCATACAATTTTAAAAACATTACAAGCCCTGTTCTAAGCCAATTGCAATTTTCTTACGTCCTTTTTTTGTCACCTGACCACACGAATTAACAGTAGTCCAGGTGTGACAAAACTAGGGCCTGTAGGACCTGCCTTGTTGATAGTGCTGTTAAGAAGGTAGAGCAGTGCTTTATTATGGACATACTTCTCCCCATCTTAGCTACTGTTGTATTAATATTTTTTGACCATGACAGTTTAAAATCCAGGGTTACTCCAAGTAGTTTAGTCACCTCAACTTGCTCAATTTCCACATTATTTATTACAAGATTTAGTTGAGGTTTAGGGTTTAGTGAATGATTTGTCCCAATTACAATGCTTCTAGTTTTAGAAATATTTAGGACTAACTTATTCCTTTCCACCCACTCTAAAGCTAACTGCAACTCTTTGTTAAGTGTTGCAGTCATTTCAGTCGCTGTAGTAGCTGACATGTATAGTGTTGAGTCATCCTCATACATAGACACTTGTATTAGATCTGTTTTCATAAACTCAACCAAGTTAACCCAGATAGGAACGCTTTATTTTGGAGGCAAATGCTAGCAACAACATTGACTGGAGATATATTTTGAACAGTCCACATTAATGTTTAAGTAATTGTATTTTACCAGGTAAGTTGACTGAGAACACATTCTCATTTACAGCAACAACCTGGGAAATAGTTACAGTGGAGAGGATGGGGGATGAATGAGCCGATTTGAAGCTAGGATGATTAGGTGGCCATGATGGTATGAGGGCCAGATTGGGAATTCAGCCAGGACACTGGGGTTAACACCCCTACTCTTACGATAAGTGGCATGGGATCTTTAGTGACCGCAGACAGTCAGGGCACCCTGCTTAACGTCCCATCTGAAAGACATTTTTGTTAAGCCTTTTGGGCACACAGGGCAATGTCCCCAATCGCCAATGCCCTGGGGCATTGGGGTGTTTTTTTTAAGACCATAGGAAAGAGTGCCTCCTGCTGGCCCTTCAACACCACTTCCAGCAGCATCTGGTCTCCCATCCAGGGACCGACCAGGACCAACCCTGCTTAGCTTCAGAGGCTAGCTAGCAGTGTGATGCAGGGGAGTATATTGCTGGCAAATATTAATTAGAGCCTGTTGAGCATAGGCTATAATATCTCAGACACCCAGAGCATCCACAAGGGATCCCAACCTTTCTCACAGTTGTTAATATATCGGACATCACACACCACAATTACTACCAGGTACATGTTATTACATTGTAACTATGTGCATTACAGTTAACTACAATACTTGTTTACAGTGTAGTTACACATGTAATTACACTGTAATAAGGACCCCATAAAAGGAAGTGTTACCGGCATCTCTTCTTTATGTATACGTTGGTGTGCTTTAAAAAAAACCTAGAGCACCCCTGTGGAAATCAAATTAGCATAATAATAACAATCCCCATCAAAATCTGTCTGTTTAAGATTGATAAATTTTTTGCATGGGCTGCGTCTCAATCCACCACATCCTCTGAGGTCGGCCTTCCTCATCTGCGGTGGAAGAACTACAGTGTTGTTTGTCAGACCAGGAGACTTCTGTCTGTAGCGTCCGAGAAGTTTGGCCTACACATCGAAAGGTGAGACTCACCAACAAGTTAATGTCTGTTGTTTCGCTCTAGGACGCCTACAAGTGTCTGAAGGTAGCAGGTACCAGTTTAAAACATTTGTGGAAGTGAATATTTAAGTACTTAGTGCCCAAAAAAGGTGTTAATTTCTATATATGTTTTACTTATCTTTCTTAATCTCTGAAATATAGGACAGAAACTTCAAAACCAACTTCCCTTTGAAAGTGATTAGCAATATCATCCCCCACTCACTATCACAAGGGTTAGCAAATGTCACGGTCAATTCCATTTCAATTACAGTCAATTCACAAAGTAACCCAAATTCCAATTCCACATTTTCCTCATTCATTTACAGATGGATACATTGCTGCCATGAAGAGATGCAACTGATTGGCAATGATGTTTAGATATCCTGTGGCATTCAAAAGTTGCTGCACTTTTATCAAGAGGCCCAATATGTGCCATGAAAACACCCCATCACCACCAGCCTGAAACACTGACACACAGCATGGATGCATGTACTCATGTTTTTTTCCATACCCTAGTCCTCCCATCAGTACGAAACAGCATTATCCAGTGTCCAGTGTTTTCATTCCATAGCCCACTGCAACTGCAGTTTCTTGCTGAAAGCTAATGGGGATCTATAATAAATACACAAAAACTACATCATTAAGGATCATAGCTTTCAGTCAATGTCATGGAAATAGCAGGTGTCCATAATGTTTTGTACACACAGTGTATGTTGTGTCTAACAGCTCATTCCCACAGAAAACACAGAAGGAATCAGTTCCACCCAGTCAACCATCAGACTCCTTTGTGAGATGCCTCAAAGAGGATATTCAACCCTAAGGGCAAATCCATGGTAATCTCAGTATCATTACAGTAGAAGCTAACAAAACACACCAAAACTGACAAGGTGAACACTGATCAGTAAAGTAAAGAGAGGTTAACATTCTATAACGCTCCCTTTCCTCTGCACAGTTCTCTCACAGTGAGAAACAATAGGATTACAATAGTGTCCTACGCTTTCTTCATTTGATCCAATTCAACGTTGCCAATTATTTTATGAGATGAGAATTAAGTGGAGTGACTAATCTTAGCTGGTCTGAGAGAACTGATGAGGATTTCACCTTTATACATTGGTGTCGTTTTAAATGGCCCAATCTGTAGAATCTCGTCTCACAGTCAGTGCAGTGATGAGGCTTCTCTCCAGTGTGTATCCGTTGGTGTGTTTTTACGTTGCCCAAATCAGGATAAACTCTTGCCACATTAAGATCAGTGGTAAGGCTTCTCTCCTTTATGTTTACCTTGGTGTCTTTTTAAGGTGCCCATTTGAGAGAAACTCTTTCCACAGTCTGAGCAGGAGTAAGGCTTCTCTCCTGTGTGTGTTCTCTGATGAACTTTTAGCCTAGTTGATGTTGTGAAGCATTTTACACAATCAGAGCAGGAGTAAGGCTTCTCTCCTGTGTGTGATCTCTGATGAACTCTTAGCTCAGTTGATGTTGTGAAGCATTTTACACAATTAGAGCAGGAGTAAGGCTTCTCTCCTGTATGTATACGTTCATGTGTTTTTAAGTGTCCCAGTTGAGAGAAACTCTTCCCACAGTCAGAGCAGGAGTAAGGCTTCTCTCCTGTGTGTGTTCTCTGATGACCTTTTAGCTCAGTTGATGTTGTGAAGCATTTTACACAATTAGAGCAGGAGTAAGGCTTCTCTCCTGTGTGTGTTCTCTGATGAACTCTTAGCTCATTTGATGTTCTGAAGCATTTTACACAATCAGAGCAGGAGTAAGGCTTCTCTCCTGTGTGTGTTCTCTGATGAACTTTTAGCCCAGTTGATGTTCTGAAGCATTTTACACAATCAGAGCAGGAGTAAGGCTTCTCTCCTGTGTGTGTTCTCTGATGAACTTTTAGCTCAGTTGATGTTGTGAAGCATTTTATACACTCAGAGCAGGAGTAAGCCTTCTCTCCTGTATGTATACGTTCATGTGTTTTTAAATGGCCCAGTCGAGAGAAACTCTTTCCACAGTCAGAGCAGGAGTAAGGCTTCTCTCCTGTGTGTATAAGTTCATGTTGTTTTAAGTGGCCCAGTTGAGAGAAACTCGCCCCACAGTCAGAGCAGAAGTAAGGCTTCTCTCCTGTGTGTTTTCTCTGATGAACCTTTAGCTCAGTTGTTGTTTTAAAAACAATGTCCACAGTCAGAGCAGTAGTAAGGCTTCTCTCCTGTGTGTGTTCTCTGGTGAACCTTTAGCTCAGTTGATGTTTTGAAGCATTTTACACAGTCAGGGCAGGAGTAAGGATTCTCTCCTGTATGTATACGTTCATGTGTTTTTAAGTGGCCCAGTCGAGAGAAACGCTTTCAAGTCAGAGCAGGAGTAAGGCTTCTCTCCTGTGTGCGCTCTCTGATGACTTCTTAGCTCAGTTGATGTTGTGAAGCATTTTACACAATTAGAGCAGGAAAAGGCTTCTCTCCTGTATGTATACGTTCATGTGTTTTTAAGTGGCCCAGTCGAGAGAAACTCTTTCCACAGTCAGAGCAGAAGTAAGGCTTCTCTCCTATGTGCACTCTCTGATGAACTGTCAGAGCCTTTGATGTAGTGTGCCCGGGAAATTCTTCCCACAGTCAGTACAGGAAAACAGACTTCTCTCCTGTGTGTATTTTTAGGTGTATTTTTAACTTTGATAGATTTGAGAAACTCGCCTCACAATGTGGGCAGTGGTGAGACCTCTTAGCTCTGTGATCTTCCTGCTGTTGCTCTCTGGATGTAGAGAACGTCTCAACATGGTCTCCTGTGTGAACAACAACAGATGAACCAGTCAGTTGGTATGATATAACATGTCAATCAAATGTATTTTATGAAGCCCTTTTTACATCAGAAGTTGTCACAAAGTGCTTTATAGAAACCCAGCCAAAAACCCCAAAGAGCAAGCAATGCAGATGTAGAAGCCATATCATACTCAACTCACTATCACAAGGGTTAGTAACTACACAGACTCATTTAATAGAACTTTAAAACATTGGCAGTTTATCTACTTCACTTCTTTAGTCTACTCTCTGATCACTCCATATAGCCCAGTGAATAAAACACATGCTGGCAATACTGGTGTAAAACCATGCAAGGGTCAGTAGCATGAAATAATATCTACCTTCTCATTGACACAGTTCATCATGAAACAGTTCTACTGCAACTTTTCATGCACAGCGGGAAGTTGGAATGAATAACACAAACTTAGTTAGATAGAACCTGCTCTTACCATGAGAAACAGATATCCCAATCTTCTCCTCCTCTTCTTCATCTTTAATGATGACATTCAACTCCAGTGTTTGACTGCAGTCTTCCAGCTTCACTGATGCCATCTCTGGATCCTGCTTAGCAAACTGGGCTCCACTGTCACAATCAGGACCCAGTGACTGTAGGTTTGGACTCAGTGTGGAAGGAGAGAGGCAGGTTGGGTTTGTCCTCACTATTGATGTTACCGGCCTCAGATTTAATTCTAGTCGTCCTGTAGTAACAATGAGAAACAGACACAAAAAGTTATTGTCTTGACAGTTCTGGCACTTTATTCTCAAAAAATATATTATATATCTTCTTGTTAAATTATCTACTTCAGTGCTTGACTTGGACTGAAATAGGTGCCGGTACTCATTTTGGGTGCCGGTACTGTTTATATTTAGGTGCAGGTGCTCCACAATACTGTTGAGCTAACATTCTATAAGAGGAACATGAGCTCAAGCACTACATATTTGAGGTGCCGGTACTTAACCTATAGCAGATTTCCACAAATTCACATACAGTACCAGTCAAAAGTTGGCATTATCTCTACCAACTTCATGAGGTATTCACCTGGAATACATTTCAATTAACAGGTGTGCCTTGTTAAAAGTTCATTTGTGGAATTTCTTAATGCGCTTGAGCCAATCACTTGTCTTGTGACAAGGTAGGGGTGGTATACAGAAGATATGCCTATTTGGTAAAAGACCAAGTCCATATTATTGCAAGAACAGCTCAAATAAGCAAAGAGAAACAACAGTCCATCATTACTTTAAGATTCTTTAAGCGCAGTCGCAAAAACTATCAAGCGCATTGATGAAACTGGCTCTCATGAGGACCGCCACTGGAAAGGAAGACCCAGAGTTACCTCTGCTGCAGAGGATAAGTTCATTAGAGTTACCAGCCTCAGAAATTGCAGCCCAAATAAATACTTCACAGAGTTCAAGTAACAGACACATCTCAACATCAACTGTTCAGAGGAGACTGCGTGAATCAGGCCTTCATGGTCGAATTGCTGGAAGGAAACCACAACTAAAGGACACCAATAAGAAGAAGACTTGCTTGGGCCAAACAACATGAGCAATGGACATTAGACCGGTGGGAATCTGTCCTTTGGTCTGATGTGTCCAAATTTGAGATTTTTGGTTCCAACCGCAGTGTCTTTGTGAGATGCAGAGTAGGTGAACGGATGATATCTACATGTGTGGTTCCCACCGTGAAGCATGGAGGAGGAGGTGTGATGGTGCTTTGCTGGTGATTTATTTAGAATTCAAGGCACACTTAACCAGCATGGCTACCACAGCAGTCTGCAGCGATACACCATCCCATCTGGTTTGCGCTTAGTGGGATTATTTGTTTTTCAACAGGACAATGACCCAACACACCTCCAGACTGTGTAAGGGCTATTTGACCAAGAAGGAGAGTGATGGAGTGCTGCATCAGATGACCTGGCCTCCACAATCAACCGACCTCAACCCAATTGAGATGGTTTGGGATGAGTTGGACCGCAGAGTGAAGGAAAAGCAGCCAACAAGTACTCAGCATGTGTGTGAACTTCTTCAAGGCTGTTGGAAAAGCATTCCAGGTGAAGCTGGTTGAGAGAATGCCAAGAGTGTGCAAATCTGTCATCAAGGCAAAGGGTGGCTACTTTGAAGAATCTAAAATCTAAAATATATTTTGATTTGGTTAACACTTTTTTTGGTTACTACATGATTCCATATGTGTTATTTTATAGTTTAGATGTCTTCACTATTATTCTACAAGGTAGAAAATAGTAAAAATTAAGAACAACCCTTGAATGAGTAGGTGTGTCCAAACTTTTGACTGGTGCTGTATATTTGCCACTGCTTGACAAAAAAAAGATAACTTATAGTTAGATAGAACCTGCTCTTACCATGAGAAACAGATTTCCCAATCTTCTCCTCCTCTTCTTCATCTTTAATGTTGACATTCAGCTCCAATGTTTGACTGCAGTCTTCCAGCTTCACTGATGCCATCTCTGGATCCTGCAGTGCAAACTGGGCTCCACTGTCACAATCAGGACCCAGTGACTGTAGGTTTGGACTCAGTGTGGAAGGAGAGAGGCAGGCTGGGTTTGTCCTCACTATTGATGTTACCGGCCTCAGACTTAATCTGAGTCGTCCAGTAGTAATAAAGAGAAACAGACACAAAAGTTAGTCTTGACAGTTCTGGCACTTTCTTTATTCTCAAAAAATATATTAGATCATGTAGCTAAGCATTGACAACAAACCATTTATTAATTTCACATTAGACACAAATTGCACACTTTAAATTAAACCATGTAAGTGCACTTAACCTATAGTAGATTTCAGAAATTCACATAAATGACTGAAAAACCATTTAGAACAAGGTTGCAGTTTGTTTTAGGCAGCACTATGTAATATTTTCCTGAATAACGTTGTCTTCACTGTATTATTTCAATCAAAAAACAATTGTATTTATTTATAGGTGTAACTTCACAAGCCCTTAATTCATTAGATTAATTTAATTGTACAACACTTACTTAGAGAAAAACAAAACAAAACTGAGATATCTTGAATCACCCATACGTTTGAAAAAACTCAAGATACAGCTGTATGATTTGTAGTCCATATCGCCCCGCCCTAACAGAGTACATTACTTTATACTGTACTATTGTACTGTACTGAACTAAACTTTTCTTTCCTGTACTCTGCTGTACTGTACTTTCCAATCTTGTGAAACAGTCGCCATGTTTCCAATAACTTGTCCAGTGATTTTTTTCTGGACATTGAGAAAAAGTTTGCATAGAAAATAGCTGGACGTAATGACTCACCCTGTACCGTCAAAATGATTTGGCAATCATCATTTATTTAAAAAACACTGTTTCAATCCTCACTTCTCAGAATAAAGAAACTTTGACAAAAGAAAAACCCACCCGTCCAACGATTTAAAAATGTTTTCGAGCTTTAGAACATTTCTCCTATATCTGCCATCTCCATTACACGTCGCAAAGATTATTTTAGCAACATTGCTTTTGTCGAATGGACCTGGGTCAATGGAAACCTGCCTAATGATGTCTGAGTGATTGGTTCAGATTTGGTCCGGTCTAATGTTTGGGCCAAGTCAGTTAAGAACAAATTCTTATTTACAATGATGGCTTACCCCGGCCGACGCTGTGCCAATTTTGCACCGCCCTATGCGACTCCCAATCACGGCCGGAATGTGATACAGCCTGGAATCCAACCAGGGTCTGTAGTGACAGATGCAGTGCCTTAGACCGCTGCGCCACTCGGGAGCCCTGTGACTAATCATTTTGGCTATTTAAGCTCTGAAAAGGCCTATCAGCTACCCAACCTTATCAGGAATTATCCTGAGCCTATTTGCAATGAGAGACAATGCATTTGCACAGCGGGAAATGCAGAAGTATTTAATTTTTTTGCTATGATCATCTCGTCAAAAATGTACAGAGACAAACTTGAAACCACTGATTATGATGACAATTTAGCTGACAGGGTTAAACTCCCGGACAACAGTGGATTCAGAGTCCTGCAATAGAGTGAAGACGCTAATATTTGTGTAAACTCTACATAGTTGTGTTCTGTGGGTGTCACTGAGTAGGCTGAACAATACATAGGTAGGGCTGTACAGTGCAATATTATAAATATTATTATATATTATACTCAACTGGCGTAACGCGGTAAGGACCAAGAACGGGGTCAATATGGACCACGGGTCACAAAAAAAGTATATAATACTGTTTTGGTTGGGCTTCAACCCCTGGTATCATATAAACACACATAAGACATGGAAACATGTAGAATTGCTTAAAAACAGCAACAACAAATAATCTCAGCCCTGTCGTAAAATGTGTAGAATTGCGGGATATTAGCTTTAAAACTGCTAAATGTTCTCTCCGCCAACAAGAGGGTTGTGAACAGTTTGGGGTCGCAAGTTGGGGGTTTGTTACTACGCCAATAAATGGCAATATCCATCCGGACCTTTGCCACCTAGGACATTTGTTTGACCGGACCTTCTCAAATAGTACTGGAGTACCCCTGCAATAGACTGACTGGGAAGGTGATTTTTCAGTCAAAGTCCTGCAATAAGCGCTAAGACGCTAACATTTGTATAAACTCTTGATCATTTTTTTCTGTGGGTGTCACCCGTTTCATGGGAGCACAATTCAACCCGTTTCATAAGTGCATATATGAATGCCCCCAATGCAATTATGTGGTCTAATACCTCCACAGTGGGATTTCAACCATTTCTTCCTGTTTATTTTCAAAATAATTAGTTTTTATAATTCATTTTAAATTAAGTAACAACATTTGACATGATTCCAATATGTTATATCAGTTTGCATCACTTTCAATGAAGGCGTTTTATTTTGAGGGCAAACCGCAAATTCCACTATTGTGGCTAATCATTATTATGACTAGCTTCACATACGTAGGGACAAGCGGGTACCAGGGCTGCGTCCAGCAGGGGGACGGAGACGTTGGCCACATTCAGATACAAATGTATTATGTAGAACAAACATGCCTCTGATTCTAATGAATCATGTCACTTCTATTCAGGGTATTTCTATCTGCAACTTTCCAAAACGTTTTTGTACTGAACATGCCCAGGCGAAACGCACTGACCTATATACGAACCTGGAAAGCCTAAAAAATGAGAACATGTAATGGAACCCGCCCCGTGTGATTGTAAAATATTTTTTAGCACGTTGTTCAATCACTCGGATTGACACAAAAATTACACAAAACCTTTCCCAAACGTGATAATACCTTGACTGATTTGTTATCTAACATGTTATGACGTTATTATTAGACAGTTTAAAAGTGCTATTACATACCTGTAGTAATAAAGAGAAACGGAAAGCACAGTCCTGTCGTTTTCTTTGTTCTGAAGAATGCTGTTCCCCAACTACCAACTACCACAATGCAACAGCGACATCTTCTTCTTCTTCTGTGGGTTTTATGACAGACTACATCCAAAAGTTGTATTGCCGCCACCAACTGGACGGTTTGAAACCACAAAATAAATTAAATAAAAAATACATCCATACTTAATAGTGATACTAACTTACTCCACCCTAATAAAAATAGTACATTGCCAAAACAAACAAAACTCCCATTTCTTCCTTCCTTTAAATCTCCATATCTCCCTTCTCAGTCTCTAGGACCCGAGATGGTGGTATGGCTTTTGCCAATATTCCATGTAACTCTTTTGCCAATAAATCTTTCAGCTCCAGGAACCGTTCTGCCGCAAGGACAATGATTTATATCTTCCTAGATCTTTTCTCCACCTTGGCAGTGCCGTTAATCACCATTGCTACCCCCCCCCCCCCCCAAAAAAAAATAATAATTGTAAAGTGGTTATCCCACTGGCTATAGGGTGAATGCACCAATTTGTAAGTCGCTCTGGATAAGAGCATCTGCTAAATGACGTAAATGTAAATGTAAATTGCGATAAAGGCCACAAAGTCCACCTTTTTAACCTTTAAAATGTCAGGATCATCTTGTTGAAAGGCAACCCCTGCAGCTTGCATTGAAGGCTTATCCACCACCATTATATTTACTGTAAAGATAACCCCCAACAACTACAATGATTCAGTAGATCAATAAAGTCAGTGCTCGTGGGAAAATAAAAGTGTGTGTGTGTGGGGGGGGATTTAAGATACTCTACAAAGAGGTAGGGTTTCAGACGTGTTCAAAAGATGGGCAGGGACTCCGCTGTCCTGACTTTAGGTGGAAACTTGTTCCACCATTGGGGTGCCAGGACAGAGAAGAGCGTTGACTGGGAGGTGTGGGAGCTGCCATCCCGTAGGGGTGGGAGCTGCCATCCCGTAGGGGTGGGAGGGCCAAGATACCATACAGTGGGGGAAAAAAGTATTTAGTCAGCCACCAATTGTGCAAGTTCTCCCACTTAAAAAGATGAGAGAGACCTGTAATTTTCATCATAGGTACACGTCAACTATGACAGACAAATTGAGGAGAAAAAAAATCCAGAAAATCACATTGTAGGATTTGTTATGAATTTATTTGCAAATTATGGTGGAAAATAAGTATTTGGTCACCTACAAACAAGCAAGATTTCTGGCTCTCACAGACCTGTAACTTCTTCTTTAAGAGGCTCCTCTGTCCTCCACTCGTTACCTGTATTAATGGCACCTGTTTGAACTTGTTATCAGTATAAAAGACACCTGTCCACAACCTCAAACAGTCACACTCCAAACTCCAATATGGCCAAGACCAAAGAGCTGTCAAAGGACACCAGAAACAAAATTGTAGACCTGCACCAGGCTGGGAAGACTGAATCTGCAATAGGTAAGCAGCTTGGTTCGAAGAAATCAACTGTGGGAGCAATTATTAGGAAATGGAAGACATACAAGACCACTGATAATCTCCCTCGATCTGGGGCTCCACGCAAGATCTCACCCCGTGGGGTCAAAATGATCACAAGAACAGTGAGCAAAAATCCCAGAACCACACGGGGGGACCTAGTGAATGACCCGCAGAGAGCTGGAACCAAAGTAATAAAGCCTACCATCAGTAACACACTACGCCGCCAGGGACTCAAATCCTGCAGTGCCAGACGCATCCCCCTGCTTAAGCCAGTACATGTCCAGGCCCGTCTGAAGTTTGCTAGAGTGCATTTGGATGATCCAGAAGAGGATTGGGAGAATGTCATATGGTCAGATGAAACCAAAATAGAACTCAACTCGTCGTGTTTGGAGGACAAAGAATGCTGAGTTGCATCCAAAGAACATACCTACTGTGAAGCATGGGGGTGGAAACATCATGCTTTGGGGCTGTTTTTCTGCAAAGGGACCAGGACAACTGATCCGTGTAAAGGAAATAATGAATGGGGCCATGTATCGTGAGATTTTGAGTGAAAACCTCCTTCCATCAGCAAGGGCATTGAAGATGAAACGTGGCTGGGTCTTTCAGCATGACAATGATCCCAAACACACCGCCCGGGCAACGAAGGAGTGGCTTCGTAAGAAGCATTTCAAGGTCCTGGAGTGGCCTAGCCAGTCTCCAAATCTCAACCCCATAGAAAATCTTTGGAGGGAGTTGAAAGTCTGTGTTGCCCAGCGACAGCCCCAAAACATCACTGCTCTAGAGGAGATCTGCATGGAGGAATGGGCCAAAATACCAGCAACAGTGTGTGAAAAACTTGTGAAGACTTACAGAAAACGTTTGACCTGTGTCATTGCCAACAAAGGGTATACAACAAAGTATTGAGAAACTTTTGTTATTGACAAAATACTTATTTTCCACCATAATTTGCAAATAAATTCATAAAAAATCCTACAATGTGATTTTCTGGATTTCTTTTCTCATTTTGTCTGTCATAGTTGACGTGTACCTATGATGAAAATTACAGGCCTCTCTCATCTTTTTAAGTGGGAGAACTTGCACAATTGGTGGCTGACTAAATACTTTTTCCCCCCACTGTACCTGTGAACACCCTATGAAATAGCTCCCCAATACCGTCTGATGTATATATTTAATGTATTACATGAATGGTGACCACAGCCCTTCCGCCAATCCATTTAAAACGTGTTTGACTGTGTTTTTCCCACCCTGCTGAATGTATCCAATGTTCCATATCAAATGGTCCTATTATGACACATCTGGCAGTTTCTTCTCTCCATCTTTCTTGGCCTAGTATCATTTTTTACAAACATCTGTGTTTTTTGTTCAGTACCATGTCAGGAAAATACCATGGTACTGGTGCAACTACCATGGTATTTCCCTGACATGGTATTACAATGAAAAAGATACCACGGTACTATTATGTTTATTGGGTCACTACAGTTGCAGGAAAATGCCATGGTATTTGCACCAGTGCCATAGTATTTTCCTGCCTTGGTAGTGACCCAAAAAACATTATAGTACCATGGAATGTTGTTGTTCGTTGTACTACGATGGTACATTTTTGTAAGAGCTGTCCTTCACATCGGAGTGCTAATGCTGGCTCTTTGCGTCTCTTGACCATGTCGCGCGGACCGGGCACAAAGCTCAAAGCGCTCTCACTTCCCTCCTGTAGTTATTTAGCAAGCCTGATAACACATCACTCCCGACAGACACAAGCAAAAACTCTTGCATTAATGTAGAAGCCTATACACCTAAACACTAGATCTGACATCTGTATTCGCACTACTAACAACAGCAGCTACATAGTCTAGCCTACTATGGCCCTGTCCCTCTGTCCAGGGTAAACAAAGAGGTAATGTTGTGTTTTGTATATACAGTATAGGTCATTTGTTTGAGAGAATGTGAATGGGATAACATTTGGTTCATATATAGACACTAACTATTTGATTTAAAACAGTTTGTTTCATTTAATTATACA
Source organism: Coregonus clupeaformis (assembly GCF_020615455.1). Taxonomy (NCBI): domain Eukaryota; kingdom Metazoa; phylum Chordata; class Actinopteri; order Salmoniformes; family Salmonidae; genus Coregonus; species Coregonus clupeaformis. Next base: position 57,767 of record NW_025534333.1, on the reverse strand, counting down.
CAAAAAGATGTTGCCCAGATCAAATTAATGTACAAACAGTATTTTTCATTACATTTGAGCATCTGTCATTTAGCAGATGCTCTTATCCAGAGCAACTTACAGAACCAATTAGGGTTAATTGCCTTGATCAAGGGCACAACGACAGATTTTTCAATATGTTGGCTCAGGATTGAAAACCAGCGACCTTTCAGTTACTGGCCCAACACCCTTAACCGCTAGGCTACATGCCACCAGATCAATTAACTTCAATACAGTTATCCAAATACATTCATAATCAATGAATAAAATAATGAATCTAATTTTAAAAGATAATTTAAAAAACACAAGTAGTCGATTCATAGCCTTTTTATAATTAATAAAAGTTGTTTAGTAATATAAAATAATCCACCAAACTAATGCTGAAAACTGATCATCACACCATCTTTATCTGATATACACTGAGTGTACAAAACATTAGGAACACATTCCTAATATTGAGTTGCACCCCCCCTTGTCCTCAGAATAGCCTCAATTCGTCGGGGCATGGACTGTCCAAGGCGTTGAGAGCATTCCACAGGGATGCTGGTCCATGTTGACTGCAATGCTTCCCACAGTTGTGTCAGGTTGGCTGGGAGTGGATCTCTACTCCGAATAGCTCGTTCCATCTCCTCCCACAGATGCACAATTGGATTGAGATCTGGTGCCTCGGCAGGCCACTGCAGTAAGCTGAATTCACTGTCATGTTCTTGGAACCATTCCTGGACAAGGCTTGTTGCATGGGGCATAATCCTGCTGAAAAAATCTACACTGCTCAAAAAAATAAAGGGAACACTTAAACAACACAATGTAACTCCAAGTCAATCACACATCTGTGAAATCAAACTGTCCACTTAGGAAGCAACACTGATTGACAATACATTTCACATGCTGTTGTGCAAATGGAATAGACAACAGGTGGAAATTATAGGCAATTAGCAAGACACCCCCAATAAAGAAGTGGTTCTGCAGGTGGTGACCACAGACCACTTCTCAGTTCCTTACCTCCTGAGTGGCGCAGTGGTCTAAGGCTGTGACTGTGCCACTAGAGATCCTGGTTCGAATCCAGGCTCTGTCGCAGCCGGCCGCGACCGGGAGACTCATGGGCGGCGCACAATTGGCCCAGCGTCGTCCAGGGTAGGGGAGGGAATGGCCGGCAGGGATGTAGCTCAGTTGATAGAGCATGGCGTTTGCAACGCCAGGGTTGTGGGTTCGTTTCCCACGGGGGGCCAGTATAAAAAAAAATATATATATGTATTCACTAACTGTAAGTCGCTCTGGATAAGAGCGTCTGCTAAATGACTAAAATGTAAATGTAAAATGAGTTCCTATGCTTCCTGGCTGATGTTTTGGTCACTTTTGAATGCTGGCGGTGCTTTCACTCTAGTGGTAGCATGAGACGGAGTCTACAACCCACACAAGTGGCTCAGGTAGTGCAGCTCATCCAGGATGGCACATCAATGCGAGCTGTGGCAAGAAGGTTTGCTGTGTCTGTCAGCGTAGTGTCCAGAGCATGGAGGCGCTACCAGGAGACAGGCCAGTACATCAGGAGACGTGGAGGAGGCCGTAGGAGGGCAACAACCCAGCAGAAGGACCGCTACCTCCGCCTTTGTGCAAGGAGGAGCACTGCCAGAGCCCTGCAAAATGACCTCCAGCAGGCCACAAATGTGCATGTGTCTGCTCAAACGGTCAGAAACAGACTCCATGAGGGTGGTATGAGGGCCCGACGTCCACAGGTGGGGGGTTGTGCTTACAGCCCAACACCGTGCAGGACGTTTGGCATTTGCCAGAGAACACCAAGATTGGCAAATTCGCCACTGGCGCCCTGTGCTCTTCACAGATGAAAGCAGGTTCACACTGAGCACGTGACAGACGTGACAGAGTCTGGAGACGCCGTGGAGAACGTTCTGCTGCCTGCAACATCCTCCAGCATGACCGGTTTGGCGGTGGGTCAGTCATGGTGTGGGGTGGCATTTTCTTTGGGGGGCCGCACAGCCCTCCATGTGCTCGCCAGAGGTAGCCTGACTGCCATTAGGTAACGAGATTAGATCCTCAGACCCCTTGTGAGACCATATGCTGGTGCAGTTGGCCCTGGGTTCCTCCTAATGCAAGACAATGCTAGACCTCATGTGGCTGGAGTGTGTCAGCAGTTCCTGCAAGAGGAAGGCATTGATGCTATGGACTGGCCCGCCCATTCCCCAGACCTGAATCCAATTGAGCACATCTGGGACATCATGTCTCGCTCCATCCACCAATGCCACATTGCACCACAGACTGTCCAGGAGTTGGCGGATGCTTTAGTCCAGGTCTGGGAGGAGATCCCTCAGGAGACCATCCGCCACCTCATCAGGAGCATGCCCAGGCGTTGTAGGGAGGTCATACAGGCACGTGGAGGCCACACACACTACTGAGCCTCATTTTGACTTGTTTTAAGGACTTTACTTTAAAGCTGGATCAGCCTGTAGTGTGGTTTTCCACTTTAATTTTGAGGGTGACTCCAAATCCAGACCTCCATGGGTTGATAAATTTGATTTCCATTGATAATTTTTGTGTGATTTTGTTGTCAGCACATTCAACTATGTAAAGAAAAAAGTATTTAATAAGATTATTTCATTCATTCAGATCTAGGATGGGTTGTTTAAGTGTTCCCTTTATTTTTTTGAGCAGTGTATTTTGCAGATGGATACACTGCTGCCATGAAGGGATGCACCTGATTGGCCTTGATGTTTAGATATCCTGTGGCATTCAAACATTGCTCCACTTTTATCAAGGGGCCCAATGTGTGCCATAAAAACACACCCCACACCACCACCACCAGCCTGCAATGCTGACACACGGCATGGATGCATGTACTCATGGTTTTCTCCATACCTTAGTCCTCCCATCAGCATGAAACAGCAGGAACCGGGATTCATCAGACCAGGCAATGTTTTTCAAATTCTCCAGTGTCCAGTGTTTTCAGTCCTTAGCCCACTGCAACTGCAGTTTCTTGTTTTCTGCTGAAAGCTAATGGGGATCCATAATAAATACACCACAACTACATCATTAAGGATCATAGCTTTCACCTGGTCAGTCTATGTCATGGAAAGAGCAGGTGTCCTTAATGTTTTGTACACTCAGTGTATGTTGTGTCTACTAGTTCACTCCCACAGAAAACTGCAGATGTGACCTTGAGCAAGGCACTTAACCCTAATTGCTAATGTAAGTCGCTCTGTATACAGCGTCTGCAATAATGTAATGTACCACCCAGTTAACCATCAGACTCCATTGTGAGACGCCTCAAATAGGATATTCAACCTTAAAGGCAAATCCAAGGTTATCTCAATATCATTACAGTAGAAGCAAACAAAACACACCAAAACTGACAAGGTGCAACACTGATCAGTAAAGTAAAGAGATGCTAACATTCTATAACGCTCCCTTTGATTTTGAATTTTAGGACCCCTTTAGTTATAAAAATATATATTTAAAAATGAATTTGGCCTTTACTACTATATCCAATAGAAACACATTGAATAACACATTCATAAATGGGCCAAAAACAGAATAATGGTGAAAACTGATCATCACATCATCTCTATCTGATACATTCAGTACAATGTAGTATTTTATTAGGATCCCCAGCGGCTACTCTTCCTGGGGTACAAACAGGAAACACAAAAAATACATCAAATACATCATCAAGCACTACATTTACAATTTAGTCATGTTGCAGATGCTCCCATCCAGAGAGACCCACAGCTAGTGCATTCATCTTATGATAGCCAGGAGAGACAACATAGTGGCTACTAAAAACTCCTTATGAAGCAGGAACCCAGGGAGAAACATAGAGAGGAACCAGGCTCAAAGTGGTGGCCAGTCCTCTTCTGGCTGTACCAGGTGACATATGTTTTCATATCAGTAGGCTGTACAATACAAAAGGGGGGGGGAAACTATTCTAAAAGTTGGTAAGAGTCAAAAGCTAAAAAGGGGCAAAAGTCATGCAAATTATGAGCCATATCATCCTCAACAGCAAACACAGGTTCTTAGAAATGTTTTCACATTTATTAAAAACAATAATACCTTATTTACATACACCTTAGCCAAATACATTTAAACTCAGTTTTTCACAATTCCTGACATTTAATCCTAGTAAAAAATCCCGGTCTTAGGTCAGTTAGGATCACCACTTTATTTTAAGAATGTGAAATGTCAGAATAATAGAGACAATGATTTATTTCAGCTTTTATTTATTTAATCACATTCGCAGTGGGTCAGAAGTTTACATACTCTCAATTAGTATTTGGTAGCATTGCCTTTAAATTGTTTAACTTGGGTCAAACGTGTCGGGTAGCCTTCCACAAGCTTCCCACAATAAGTTGGGTGAATTTTGGCCCATTCCTCCTGACAGGGTTGGTGTAACAGTCAGGTTTGTAGGCCTCCTTGCTCACACACACCTTTTCAATTCTGCCCACAAATGTTCTATAGGATTGAGGTCAGGGCTTTGTGATGGCGACTCCAATACCTTGACTTTGTTGTCCTTAAGCCATTTTGCCACAACTTGGAAGTATGCTTGGGGTCATTGTCCATTTGGAAGACCCATTTGCGACCAACCTTTAACTTCCTGACTGATGTCTTGAGATGTTCCTTCAATATATCCACATAATGTTCCTTCCTCATGATGCCATCTATTTTGTGAAGTGCACCAATCCCTCCTGCAGCAAAGCACCCCGACAGCATGATGCTGCCACCCCCGTGCTTCACGGTTGGGATGGTGTTCTTCTGCTTGCAAACATAACATTATTTTCCTCCAAACATAACAATGGTCATTATGGCCAAACAGTTTTTTGTTTCATCAGACCAGAGGACATTTCTCAAAAAAAGTACGATCTTTGTCCCCATGTGCAATTGCAAACCGTAGTCTGGCTTTTTTTATGTCGGTTTTGGAGCAGTGGCTTCTTCCTTGCTGAGCGGCCTTTCAGGTTATGTCGATATAAGACTCATTTTACTGTGGATATAGACACTTTTGTACCCGTTTCCTCCAGCATCTTCACAATGTCCTTTGCTGTTGTTCTGGGATTGATTTGCATGTCATCTCTAGGAGACAGAACGCATCTCCTTCCTGAGCGGTATGACGGCTGCGTGGTCCCATGGTGTTTATACTTGCATACTACTGTTTGTACAGATGAACGTGGTACCTTCAGGCGTTTGGAAATTGCTCCCAAGGATGAACCAGACTTGTAGAGGTCTACACATTTTTTTCTGAGGTCTTGGCTGATTTCTTTTCATTTTCCCATGATGTCAAGCAAAAAGCCATTGAGTTTGAAGGTAGGCCTTGAAATACATCCACAGGTACACCTCCTATTGACTCAAATTATGTCAATTAGCCTATCAGAAGCTTCTAAAGCCATGACATCATTTTCTGGAATTTTCCAAGCTGTTTAAAGGCACAGTCAACTTAGTGTATGTAAACTTTTGACCCACTGGAATTGTGATACAGTGAATTATAAGTGAAATAATCTGGCTGTAAACAATTGTTGGAAAAATGACTTGTGTCATGCACAAAGTAGATGTCCTAACCGACTTGCCAAAACTATAGTTTGTTAAAAAGAAATTTGTGGAGTGGTTGAAAAACAAGTTTTAATGACTCCAACCTAAGTGTATGTAAACTTCAGACTTCAACTGAATATGGACAAGCAATGACAGAGCGGCATATACAGTAGAATATTATAGAATACAGTATATACATATGAGATGTGTAAAATGCTTCACAACATCAGCTGAGCTAAAAGTTCCTGTTGTTATTTTTGTAATGTGCCATAAGGTTTATTTTATTTTATGTTTTTTTGAATCTGGTTTTATTGCTAGTTTGAGTTACCTGGCAGAGAGTACCATGTAGTCATGGCTCTATTTAATACTGTGTGTTTCCCAGCGTCTGTTCTGGACCTGTGGACTGTGAAGAAACCTCTTGCTGCATGTCTTGTGTTGTACCGATGAGTGTCCGAACTAGCTCATTCCCACAGAAACTGCAGAGGAAAGCAGTACCACCCAGTCATCTATCAGACCTCACTGAGTGTATTCAACCCTAAGGGCAAAACCAAGGTCATCTCAATAGCTTTACAGTAGAAGATAACAAAACACACTAAAATTGTGTCACAATTCTCTCACAGTGAGAAACAATAGGCTTACAATTGAGTGTTAATGTTATCAAATTCACTGTTACCACTTCCTTTACGAGGTGAGAATTAAGTGATGGAGTGACTTTAATCTTAGCTTGTCTGAGACAACTGAGGCTTCTCTCCTTTATGTATACGTTGATGTGTTTTTAAGTTAATGTGTTGAGAGAAACTCTTCCCACAGTCAGAGCAGTAGTAAGGTTTCTCTCCTGTGTGCACCCTCTGATGAATTTTTAGATTGGTTGATGTTGTGAAGCATTTTACACAATCCGAGCAGGAGTAAGGCTTCTCTCCTGTATGCATACGTTCATGTAGTTTTAAGTCGCCCAGTCGAGAGCAACTCTTTCCACAGTAAGAGCAGGAGTAAGGCTTCTCTCCTGTGTGTGTTCTCCGATGAACTTTTAGCTCAGCCGATGATTTAAAACATTTTCCACAGTCAGAGCAGAAGTAAGGCTTCTCTCCTGTGTGTGTTCTCCGATGAACTTTTAGCTCAGCTGATGATTTAAAACATTTTCCACAGCCAGAGCAGGAGTAAGGCTTCTCTCCCTTATGTATAGCTTGGTGTCCTTTTAAGTGGCTAAGTTGAGAGAAAGTCTTCCTACAGTCAGAGCAGCAGTAAGGCTTCTCTCCTGTGTGTATACGTTCATGTTGTTTTAAGTTGCCCGGTTGAGAGAAACTTGCCCCACAGTCAGAGCAGGAGTAAGGCTTCTCTCCTGTGTGTATACGTTCATGTTGTCTTAAGTTGCCCAGTTGAGAGAAACTCTTCCCACACACAGAGCAGAAGTAAGGCTTCTCTCCTGTGTGTGTTCTCTGATGAACTTTTAGCTCAGCTGATGTTGTGAAGCATTTTACACAATTAGAGCAGGAGTAAGGCTTCCCTCCTGTATGCATACGTTCATGCTGTTTTAGGTGGCTCGGTTGAGAGAAACTCTTTCCACAGTCTGAGCAGGAGTAAGACTTCTCTCCTGTGTGTATACGTTCATGTGTTTTTAAGTGGCCCAGTTGAGAGAAACTCTTCCCACACACAGAGCAGGAGTAAGGCTTCTCTCCTGTATGTATACGATCATGTATTTTTAGGTCGCCCAGTCGAGAGAAACATTTTCCACAGTAAGAGCAGGCGTAAGGCTTCTCTCCTGTGTGTATACGTTCATGTATTTTTAAGTCCGCTAGTCGAGAGAAGCTCTTTCCACAGTCAGAGCAGGAGTAAGGCTTCTCTCCTGTGTGCACTCTCTGATGAACCTTTGATGTTGTGAAATTCTTCCCACAGTCAGTGCAGAAATACAGATTCTCGCCTGTGTGTATTTGTAGGTGTATTTTTAACTTTGATAGAATTGGGAAAATCTCCTCACAATGTGGGCAGTGGTGAGACCTCTTAGCTCTGTGATCTTCCTGCTGTTGCTTTCTGGATGTAGAGAATGTCTCAATACGGTCTCCTGTGTGAACAACATCAGAAGAACCAGTCAATTGGTGTAATATACAGTACCAGTCAAAGGCTGACACACCTACTCATTCAAGTTTTTTTTTTTTTTTTTTTTACTATTTTCTACCTTGTAGAATAATAGTGAAGACATCAGACCTATTCTATAACACATATGGAATCATGTAGTAACCCAAAAAAGTGTTAAACATATGTTGTATTTTAGATTATTCAATGTAGCCACCCTTTGCCTTGACAGCTTTCCAAACTCTTGGCATTCTCTCAACCAACTTCACCTGGAATACTTTTCCAACAGTCTTGAAGGAGTTCCCACATATGCTTAGCACTTGTTGGCTGCTTTTCCTTCACTCTGCGGTACAACTCATCCCAAATCTCAATTGGGTTGAGGTCGGGTGATTGTGGAGGCCAGGTCATCTGATGCACCACTCCATCACTATCCTTCTTGGTCAAATAGCCCTTACACGGCCTGTAGGTGTGTTGGGTCATTGTCCTGTTGAAAAACAAATGATAGTCCCACTAAGCGCAAACCAGATGGGATGGCGTATCACTGCAGAATGATGTGGAGCCATGCTGGTTAAGTGTGCCTTGAATTCTAAATAGATCACAGACAGTGTCACCAGCAAAGCACCCCCACACCATCACACATCCTCCTCCATGCTTCACGGTGGGATCTACACATGCAGAGATCTTCCGTTCACCTACTCTGTGTCTCACAAAGACACGGCTGTTGGAACCAAAAATCGGACATTTGGACTCATCAGACCAATGGACAGATTTCCACCGGTCTAATGTCCATTGCTCGTGTTTTTTTGCCCAAAAAGTATCTTCTTCTTATTGGTGTCCTTTAGTAGTGGTTTCATATCAGTAGGCTGTACAATACAAAAGGGGGGGAAACTATTCTAAAAGTTGGTAAGAGTCGAAAGCTAAAAAGGGGCAAAAGTCATGCAAATTATGAGCCATATCATCCTCCACTCACTATCACAAGGGTTAGTAACTACACAGACTCATTTAATAGAACTTTAAAACACTGGCAGTTTGTCTACTTCACTTCTTTAGTCTACTCTCTGATCACTCCAGATAGCCCAGTGAATAAAACACATGCTGGCAATACTGGTGTCAAACCATGCAAGGGTCTGTAGCACGAAATAACATCTACCTTCTCATTGAAACAGTTCATCATGAAACATCCCAACTTTTCATGCACGTTGGGATGTTGGAACGAATAACACAAACTTAGTTAGATAGAACCTGCTCTTACCATGAGAAACAGATTTCCCAATCTTCTCCTCCTCTTCTTCACCTTTAATGTTGACATTCAGCTCCAGTGTTTGACTGCAGTCTTCCAGCTTCACTGATGCCATCTCTGGATCCTGCAGTGCAAACTGGGCTCCACTGTCACAATCAGGACCCACTGACCGTAGGTTTGGACTCAGTGTGGAAGGAGAGAGGCAGGCTGGGTTTGTCCTCACTGTTGATGTTACCGGACTTATACCTGAGTTGGCAAGTAGTAATAAAGAGAAACGGAAACAAAATATATTGTCTTGACAATTCAGGGACATTCTTTATTCTCAAAAAATATTTTGTATTTTTCAATCATCTAATTCAGTGTTTGACTGAAAAAGTACTAATTTTGGGTGCCGGTACGGTATATATTTAGGTGCAGGAGCCCCACAATACCTTTGAGCTAATATTCTATAAGAGGAACATGAGCTCAAGCAGTAGACATTTCAGGTGCTGATATTCAGCTCTTTTGAGCTTCTGTCCAAGTCAAACACTGATCTCATTTTAATAGATCAGGTAGCTAAGAATTGACAACAAATAATTAACATTACAAAGTACACACTACACAATGTACAGTTGAAGTCGGAAGTGTACATACACCTTAGCCAAATACATTTAAACTCAGTATTACACAATTCCTGACATTTAATCTTAGTAAAAATTCCCAGTCTTACGTCAGTTAGGATCACCACTTTATTTTAAGAATGTGAAATGTCAGAATAATAGTAGAGAGAATGATATTCCTGTGTGAGGTTCCCAGTGGGTCAGATGTTTACATACACTCAATTCGTATTTGGTAGCATTGCCTTTTTTTAACTTGGGTAAACGTGTCGGGTAGCCTTCCACAAGCTTCCCACAATAAGTTGGGTGAATTTTGGCCCATTCCTCCTGAAAGAGCTGGTGTAACTGAGTCAGGTTTGTAGGCCTCCTTGTTCGCACACGCTTTTTCAGTTCTGCCCACACATTTTCTATAGGATTGAGGTCAGGGCTTTGTGATGGCCACTCCAATACCTTGACTTTGTTGTCCTTAAGCCATTTTGCTACAACTTTGGATGTATGCTTGGGGTCATTGTCCATTTGGAAGACCCATTTGCGACCAAGCTTTATCTTCCTGACTGATATCTTGAGATGTTGCTTCAATATATCCATATCAATTTTCCTTCCTCATGATGCCATCTATTTTGTGAAGTGCACCAGTCCCTCCTGCAGCAAAGCACCCCCACAGCATGATGCTGCCACCCCTGTGCTTCGCGGTTGGCATGGAGTTCTTCGGCTTGCAAGCATCCCCCTTTTTCCTCCAAACATAATGATGGTCATTATGGCCAAACAGTTATATTTTTGTTTCATCAGACCAGAGGACATTTCTCAAAAAAGTACGATATTTGTCCCCATGTGCAGTTGCAAACCATAGTCTGGCTTTTTTATGGCGGTTTTGGAGCAGTTGCTTCTTCCTTGCTGAGTGGCCTTTCAGGTTATGTCGATATAGGACACGGTTTACTGTGGATATAGATACTTTTGTACCCGTTTCCTCCAGCATCTTCACAAGGTCCTTTGTTGTTGTTCTGGGATTGATTCCTTTTCGCACCAAAGTACGTTCATCTCTAGGAGACAGAACGGGTCTCCTTCCTGAGCGGTATGACGGCTGTGTGGTCCCATGTGTCACGCCCTGGCTCTGGGGACACTGTTATGTTGAGCCAGGGTGTGTAGTTCTATGTTTGTATTTCTATGTTGGCCTGAGTGACTCCCAATCAGAGGCAACGAGTGTCAGCTGGTGCTGGGTGTCTCTGATTGGGAGCCATATTTAAACTGTGTCTTTCCCTTTGTGGTTGTGGGTTTTTGTTCGTATTTGGTTTGTGTAAAACCGTAGACATCACGTTATCGTCTGTTGTTTTGATCATTCGTTAAATAAATATGTTCACCCTCAACGCTGCGCCTTGGTCCTCCTCCTTAGACGATCGTGACACCATGGAGTTTATACTTGCATACTATTGTTTGTACAGATGAACGTGGTACCTTCAGGCATTTGAAAATTGCTCCCAAGGATGAACCAGACTTGTGGATGTCTACCATTTTTTTCCTGAGGTCTTGGCTGATTTATTTTGATTTTCCCACGGTCAAGCAAAGAGGCACTGAGTTTGAAGGTAGGCCTTGAAATACATTCAGAGGTACACCTCCAATTGACTAAAATGATGTCAATTAGAATATCAGAAGCTTCTAAAGCCATGACATCATTTTCTGGAATTTTCCAAGCTGTTTAAAGGCACAGTCAACTTAGTGAATGTAAACTTCTGACCCACTGGAATTGTGATACAGTGAATTATAAGTGAAATAATCTGTCTGTAAACAATTGTTGGAAAAATTACTTGTCAAAACTATAGTTTGTTAACAAGAACTTTGTGGAGTGGTTGAAAAACGAGTTTTAATGACTAAACTTCCGACGTCAACTGAGATATATATATATATACACACACACCCCAAGACTCTTCCTAGAGCTGGCCGAAGTGAGCAATCGGGGGAGAAGGGCGTTAAAACCAATTGTATTTCCTGTTCACACCATTAACATTTATAGATAGACCGAAACAACGGAATGGGTCTGAATAGTACTACACATGTAGAAAACCGATAATCATTATATTAAGTTTCAAAACAGTAGTGCAACCGTGAAATTGTCGCTCTCTGATGGACCCGCACTGTCCGCACTGTAGTCCGTTGACGCTGACCGAAAGGGCGCCGCCATTTTACCCAGCTCGTGAATTTTGACAAAAAACCAATAACATGCTAAATGAACTCCGAAATCTCAAATAAATTGATTATTTATTAAATTACCTTGACAAAATGATGTACATCCACTCAGACAAACCCAAAGTCTCTAGCTATGTGACTTGTAAAATAGTTTTTAATCACATTCTTCACTCGGTTTGAAACAAAAACAACACATAGCAACCTTCACCAAACGTGGTAATATCTTAATGGATTTGTTACCTAGCATGGTATGCATGTTCTTTCGACATTGGAAAGTTTAACCGTGCTATTACATACCTGTAGTAATGAGTTGAAACTGACACAAAAGTTATCTTCTTGACATCGCAGTTCTGGCGCTTTCTTTATTCTGAAGAATGGCGGAACTTCCTGTTCCCCCACTACCATAGTATTTTATATATATATATATATATATATATATATATATATAGATAGATAGATAGATATGATAGATAGATAGATAGATAGATAGATAGATATTGTGGTGTAAAGACAACTATGCTGATAATGCTGTGATGATAAAAAGATCCGCTGACGCTGTACTTTGATTATAAAGGTTTATTCATAACAAAGGATTTCAGCGTCGATTTACAGATATCTGCAGATTATCTGGAGAACAGCCGGACACGATCTGTAATATGCTATTCTCTCAGTCCTTTGTTCAAGACATGGTATTTATATCCTGTGACATAATATGGCGTGATTTTAATAAACCAATCCCTGGCTTTCCACATATCTCCCCATATCCTCTATTCCAAGAAGCCTATGTGGTAATGCTTTCCAGATGTTTCCGCAAACAGAGCCAAGTTCCTCTAACACACTTTTTGGAAACGTCAGCAAAGTCATAGACCCTCAGACACTACAATAGTGAGGGAAAAAAGTATTTGATCCCCTGCTGATTTTCTACGTTTGCCCACTGACAAAGAAATTATCAGTCTATAATTTTAATGGTAGGTTTATTTGAACAGTGAGGGACAGAATAACAACAAAAGAGTCCAGAAAAAACGCATGTCAAATATGTTATAAATTGATTTGCATTTTAATGAGGGAAATAAGTATTTGACCCCCTCTCAATCAGAAAGATGTCTGGCTCCCAGGTGTCTTTTATACAGGTAACGAGCTGAGATTAGGAGCACGCTCTTAAAGGGAGTGCTCCTAATCTCAGCTTGTTACCTGTATAAAAGCCACCTTTCCACAGAAGCAATCAATCATGATTCCAAGCTCTCCACCATGGCCAAGACCAAAGAGCTCTCCAAAGATGTCAGGGACAAGATTGTAGCGCTACACAAGGCTGGAATGGGCTACAAGACCATCGCCAAGCAGCTTGGTGAGAAGGTGACAACAGTTGGTGCGATTATTCGCAAATGGAAGAAACACAAAAGACCTGTCAATCTCCCTCGGCCTGGGGCTCCATGCAAGATCTCACCTCGTGGAGTTGCAATGATCATAAGAACGGTGAGGAATCAGCCCAGAACTACACGGGAGGATCTTGTCAATGATCTCAAGGCAGCTGGGACCAGAGTCACCAAGAAAACAATTGGTAACACACTACGCCGTGAAGGATTGAAATCCTGCAGCGCCCGCAAGGTCCCCCTGCTCAAGAAAGCACATATACAGGCCCGTCTGAAGTTTGCCAATGAACATCTGAATGATTCAGAGGAGAACTGGGTGAAAGTGTTGTGGTCAGATGAGACCAAAATCGAGGAGGAGGAATGCTGCCTATGACCCCAAGAACACCATCCCCACCGTCAAACACGGAGGTGAAAACATTATGCTTTGGGGCTGGTTTTCTGCTAAGGGGACAGGACAACTTCACCGCATCAAAGAGACGATGGACGGGGCCATGTACCGTCAAATCTTGGGTGAGAACCTCCTTCCCTCAGCCAGGGCATTGAAAATGGGTCGTGGATGGGTATTCCAGCATGACATTGACCCAAAACACACAGCCAAGGCAACAAAGGAGTGGCTCAAGAAGAAGCACATCAAGGTCCTGGAGTGGCCTAGCCAGTTTCCAGACCTTAATCCCATAGAAAATCTGTGGAGGGAGCTGAAGGTTTGAGTTGCCAAACGTCAGCCTCAAAACCTTAATGACTTGGAGAAGATCTGCAAAGAGGACTGGGACAAAATCCCTCCTGAGATGTGTGCAAACCTGGTGGCCACCTACAATAAACATCTGACCTCTGGGATTGCCAACAAGGGTTTTGCCACCAAGTACTAAGTCATGTTTTGCAGAGGGGTCAAATACTTATTTCCCTCATTAAAATGCAAATCAATTTATAACATTTTTGACATGAGTTTTTCTGGATTTGTTTTAATGTTATTCTGTCTCTCACTGTTAAAAAAAACCTACCATTAACATTATAGACTGATCATGTCTTTGTCAGTGGGCAAACGTAAAAAATCAGCAGGGGATCAAATACTTTTTTCCCTCACTGTACATACACACACACCACCAAGGCTCTTCCTAGAGCTGGCCGCCTGGCCAAAGTGAGCAATCGGGGGTGAAGGACGTTAGTCAAGAAGGTGACCAAGAAGCCGATGGTCACTCTGACAGAGCTCCAGAGTTCCTCGGTAGAGATAGGAGAAACTTCCAAAAGGACAACCATCTCTGCAGCACTCCACCAATCAGGCCATTATGGTAGAGTGGCCAGACGGAAGCCACTCCTCAGTAATTTTATTTAACCAGGTAAGCCAGTTGAGAACAAGTTCTCATTTACAACTGCAACCTGGCCAAGATAAAGCAAAGCAGTGCGATAAAAACAACACACAGAGTTACATATGGGGTAAACAAAACATAAAGTCAAAAATACAACAAAAAATATATATACAGTGTGTGCAAATGTAGTAAGTTATGGAGATAAGGCAATAAATAGGCCATAGTGCAAAAACAGTTACAATTTCGTATTAACACTGGAATGATAGATGTGCAAAAGATGATGTGCAAATAGAGATACTGGGGTGCAAATTAGCAAAATAAATAACAATATGGGGATGAGGTAGTTGGGTGGGCTAATTTCAGAATGTCTGTGTACAGGTGCAGTGATCGGTAAGCTGCTCTGACAACTGACGCTTAAAGTTATTAAGGGAGATAAGAGTCTCCAGCTTCAGAGATTTTTGCAGGTCGTTCCAGTCATTGGCAGCAGAGAACTGGAAGGAATGGCGGCCAAAGGAGGTGTTGGCTTTGGGGATGACCAGTGAGATATACCTGCTGGAGCGCAGACTACGGGTGGGTGTTGCTATGGTGACCAGTGAGCTAAGATAAGATGGGGATTTGCCTAGCAGTGATTTATAGATGACCTGGAGCCAGTGGGTTTGGTGACGAATATGTAGTGAGGGCAAGCCAACAAGAGTGCTCCCGAGTGGCGCAGTGGTCTAAGGCGCTGCATCGCAGTGCTAACTGTACCACTAGAGATCCTGGTTCTAATCCAGGCTCTGTCGCAGCCGGCCGCGACCGGGAGACTCATGGGCAGCGCACAATTGGCCCAGCGTCGTCCAGGGTAGGGGAGGGAATGGCCGGCAGGGATGTAGCTCAGTTGATAGAGCATGGCGTTTGCAACGCCAGGGTTGCGGGTTTGAGACCCACGGGGGGGCCAGTATAAAAAAAGATGTATTCACTAACTGTAAGTCGCTCTGGATAAGAGCGTCTGCTAAATGATGTAAATGTAAATGTAAATGTAAGAGCGTACAGGTCACAATGTTGGGTAGTATATGGGGCTTTGGTGACAAAACAGATGACACTGTGATAGACTACATCCAATTTGCTGAGTAGAGTGTTGGAGGCTAATTTGTAAATGACATCGCCGAAGTCAAGGATCGGTAGGATAGTCAGTTTTACGAGGGCATGTTTGGCAGCATGAGTGAAGGAGGCTTTGTTGCGAAATAGGAAGCCGATTCTAGATCTAACTTTTGAATGGAGATGCTTAATGTGAGTCTGGAAGGATAGTTTACAGTCTAACCAGACACCTAGGTATTTGTAGTTGTCCACATACTCTAGGTCAGACCCGCCGAGAGTAGTGATTCTAGTCGGGTGCAAGCAGCGTTCGGTTGAAGAGCATGCATTTAGTATTACTAGTGTTTAAGAGCAGTTGGAGGCTACGGAAGGAGTGTTGTATGGCGTTGAAGCTCGTTTGGAGGTTTGTTAACACAGTGTCCAATGAAGGGCCAGATGTATGCAAAATGGTGTCGTCCGCATAGAGGTGGATCCGAGCGTCACCAGCAGCAAGAGCGACATCATTGATATACACCGAGAATAGAGTCGGCCCGAGAATTGAACCCTGTGACACCCCCATAGAGAAGGCCAGAGGTCCAGACAACAGGCCCTCCGATTCGACACATTGAACTCTATCTGAGAAGTAGTTGGTGAAGCAGGCGAAGCAGTCATTAGAGAAACCAAGGCTATTTAGTCTGCCAATAAGAATGCGGTGGTTGACAGAGTCGAAAGCCTTGGCCAGGTCGATGAAGATGGCTGCGCAGTACTGTCTTTTATCGATCGCTGGGGAGGCATGGGCACGTTGCAGCGGGGGATGTCCGGGGTAGTGGTAAACAGGTGGAAAGCATGGCCAGTCGTAGCAAAATGCTTGTTGAAATTCTCGATTATTGTAGATTTATCTGTGGTGACAGTGTTTCCTAGTCTCAGTGCAGTGGGCAGTTGGGAGGAGATGCTCTTATTTTCCATGGACTTTACAGTGTCCCAAAACTTTTTGGAGTTAGTGCTACAGGATGCACATTTCTGTTAGAAAAAGCTAGCCTTTGCTTTCCTAACTGATTGTGTATATTGGTTCCTGACTTCCCTAAAAAGTTGCATATCGTGGGGGCTGTTTGATGCTAATGCAGTACGCCACAGGATGTTATTGTGCTAGTCAAGGGCAGTCAAGTCTGAGGATAAATAAGCATGCCCCATTCCTAAAATTAAGATTGAGAGGAAAGCACTTTTAAAGAACAACCAGGCATCCTCTACTGACGGAATGAGGTCAATATCCATCCAGGTTACCCGGGCCAGGTCAATTAGAAAGGCCTGCTCGCTGAAGTGTTTTAGGGAGCGTTTGACAGTGATGAGGAGTGGTCGTTTGACCCCGGACCCATTACGGACGCAGGCAATAATCGCTGAGATTCTGGTTGAACACAGCGGAGGTCTATTTAGAGGGTATATTTGTCAGGATGATATCTATGAGGGTGCCCATGTTTACAGATTTGGGGTTGTACCTGGTAGGTTCGTTGATAATTTGTTTGAGATTAAGGGCATCTAGTTTAGATTGTAGGTTGGCCGGGGTGTTAAGCATATCCCAGTTAGGTCACCAAGCAGTACGAACTCTGAGGATAGATGGGGGGCGATCAGTTCACATATGGTGTCCAGGGCACAGCTCTGGGCTGAGGGGGGTCTGTAGCAAGCGGCAACAGTGGGAGACTTATTTCTGGAAAGGTTGATTTTTAGAAGTAGAAGCTCAAACTGTTTGGGCACAGACCTGGATAGTACAATAGAGCTCTGCAGGCTCTCTCTACAGTAGATTGCAACCCCACCCCCCTTTGGCAGTTCTATCGAGACGGAAAATGTTGTAGTTGGAGATGGACATTTCTGGTGGCCTTCCTAAGCCAGGATTCAGACACTGCTAGAACACCAGGGTTGGCGGAGTGTGCTAACGCAGTGAATAACTCAAACTTAGGGAGGAGGCTTTGGATGTTAACGTGCAAGAAGCCAAGGCTTTTACGGTTACAGAAGTCAACAAATGATAACGCCTGGGGAGTAGGAGTGATACTGGGGGCTACAGGGCCTGGGTTAACCTCTACATCACCAGAGGAACAGAGGAGGAGTAGAATAAGAATACGGCTAAAGGCTTTAAGTACTGGTCTTCTAGTGCGTTGAGTACAGAGGAAAAAAAGGGGCAGATTTCCGTGCGTTGTAGAATAGATTCAGGGCATTATGTACAGACAAGGATATGGAAGGATATGAGTACAGTGGAGGTAAACCTAAACGTTGGGTAACGATGAAAGAGATAGCATCACTGGAGGCACCGATTGAGTCGGTCTCCGCGTGTATGGGGGTGGGACAAAGGAGCTATCTAAAGGTAGGTTGAGCTGGGCTGGGGGATCTACAGTGAAATAGTACAATAAGAAATAACCGAAACAGCAATAAGCAAGGCATATTGACATGGGAGAGAGGCATAAAGCAATCACAGGTGTTATTCGAGAGAGCTAAGGCAACAGCTGGTAATGGCGACAAAGTTTGGGCTGAGGCTAAACATAAACAGGATGCGGTACCGTATAAAGGAACAGTCCAGCAGACATCAGCTGTATAGCGGAGTTATCATAAGGTCCGGCAGACCAGTCGTGTTGGATCGGCGGGGCTCCGTGTCAACACTAGGTGGTCCCGTCCGGTTGACAGAGAGGTAGATAGCCGGGAAATGGGCCTGGCTCGAGGCTAGCTCACAGCTAACTGGTGCTTGCTTCTGGGGCAGTGGTGAACAGCCAAACAGCAACATCCAATCGGTTGCGGCTAGCTAGTTGCGATCCGGTGTTAATGTCCAGTGAATCAGTTATTCCGGAAGTAGAATCCGATGTTCTGGGTGAAAACCGCTAACGATGGCTAATAGCAAGTAGCTAGTTAGCTGGCTAGCTAGTTTCAACTGGAGATTCCAGATAAAGGTAAGTCAATAATAGAATCCGTTCCACATTGAGTGAGGCGGGTTGCAGGAAAGTATATGTTGTAGAAGGATGAAAAGTGTGATAGGAAAATATGTACAAAAAACACAAAAAACTGGCTATTTACACAGACACACAACAAAGAATGCGACCGCACTGCTACGCCATCTTGGAATAGTAAAGGGCACATGACAGCCCACTCTGAGTTTGCCAAAAGGCACCTCAAGACTCTCAGACCATGAGAAGGAAGATTCTCTGGTCTGATGAAACCAATATTGAACTCTTTGGCCTGAATCCCAAGCATCACATCTGGAGGAAACCTGGCACCATCCCTACGGTGAAGCGTGGTTGTGTCAGCATCATGCTGTGGGGATGTTTTTCAGCGGCAGGGACTAGGACACTAGTCAAGATCGAGGGAAAGATGAACGGAGCAAAGTACAGAGAGATCCTTGATGAAACCTGCTCCAGAATGCTCAGGACCTCAGACTGGGGCGAAGGTTCACCTTTCAACAGGACAACTACCCTAAGCACACAGCCAAGACAACGCAGGAGTGGCTTTGGGACAAGTCTCTGAACGTCCTTGAGTGACCCAGCCAGAGTCCGGACTTCAACCCGATCTAACATCTCCGGAGAGACCAGAATATAGCTGTGCAGCGACGCTCGCCATCCAATCTGACAGAGCTTGAGAGGATCTGCAGAGAAGAATGGGAGAAACTCTCCAAATACAGGTGTGCCAAGCTTGTAGCGTCATACCAAAGAAGACTCGAGGCTGTAATCGCTGCCAAAGGTGCTTAAACAAAGTACTGAGTAAAGGGTCTGAATACTTATGTAAATGTGATATTTCCGTATTTTTTATTATTATTTGGTTAAAAAATATTTGCAACAATTGATAAAAACTAGTTTTTGCTTTATCATTATGGGGTATTGTGTGTAGATTAATGAGGGAAACAAACAACTTAATCTATTTTAGAATAAGGCTGTAACATACCTAAATGTGGAAAAAGTCAAGGGGTCTGAATAATTTCCCAATGCACTGTATATACAGTGGGGAGAACAAGTACTTGATAACCTGCCGAATCGGCAGGTGTTCCTACTTACAAAGCATTCAGAGGTCTGTAATTGTTATAAGGTACACTTCAACTGTGAGAGACGGAATCTAAAACAAAAATCCAGAAAATCACATTGTATGATTTTTAAGTAATTAATTTGCATTTTATTGCATGACATAAGTATTTGATACATCAGAAAAGCAGAACTTAATATTTGGTACAGAAACCTTTGTTTGCAATTACAGAGATCATACGTTTCCTGTAGGTCTTGACCAGGTTTGCACACACTGCAGCAGGGATTTTGGCCCACTCCTCCATACAGACCTTCTCCAGATCCTTCAGGTTTCGGGGCTGTCGCTGGGCAATACGGACTTTCAGCTCCCTCCAAAGATTTTCTATTGGGTTCAGGTCTGGAGACTGGCTAGGCCACTCCAGGACCTTGAGATGCTTCTTACGGAGCCACTCCTTAGTTGCCCTGGCTGTGTGTTTCGGGTCGTTGTCATGCTGGAAGACCCAGCCACGACACATCTTCAATGCTCTTACTGAGGGAAGGAGGTTGTTGGCCAAGATCTCGCGATACATGGCCCCATCCATCCTCCCCTCAATACGGTGCAGTCGTCCTGTCCCCTTTGCAGAAAAGCATCCCCAAAGTATGATGTTTCCACCTCCATGCTTCACGGTTGGGATGGTGTTCTTGGGGTTGTACTCATCCTTCTTCCTCCAAACACGGCGAGTGGAGTTTAGACCAAAAAGCTCTATTTTTGTCTCATCAGACCACATGACCATCTCCCATTCCTCCTCTGGATCATCCAGATGGTCATTGGCAAACTTCAGACGGGTCTGGACATGCGCTGGCTTGAGCAGGGGGACCTTGCGTGCGCTGCAGGATTTTAATCCATGACGGCGTAGTGTGTTACTAATGGTTTTTTTGAGACTGTGGTCCCAGCTCCCTTCAGGTCATTGACCAGGTCCTGCCGTGTAGTTCTGGGCTGATCCCTCACCTTCCTCATGATCATTGATGCCCCACGAGGTGAGATCTTGCATGGAGCCCCAGACCGAGGGTGATTGACCCTCATCTTGAACTTCTTCCATTTTCTAATAATTGCGCCAACAGTTGTTGCCTTCTCACCAAGCTGCTTGCCTATTGTCCTGTAGCCCATCCCAGCCTTGTGCAGGTCTACAATTTTATCCCTGATGTCCTTACACAGCTCTCTGGTCTTGGCCATTGTGGAGAGGTTGGAGTCTGTTTGATTGAGTGTGTGGACAGGTGTCTTTTATACAGGTAACGAGTTCAAACAGGTGCAGTTAATACAGGTAATGAGTGGAGAACAGGAGGGCTTCTTCAAGAAAAACTAACAGGTCTGTGAGAGCCGGAATTCTTACTGGTTGGTAGGTGATCAAATACTTATGTCATGCAATAAAATGCAAATTAATTACTTAAAAATCATACAATGTGATTTTCTGGATTTTTGTTTTAGATTCCGTCTCTCACAGTTGAAGTGTAGCTATGATAAAAATGACAGACCTCTACATGCTTTGTAAGTAGGAAAACCTGCAAAATCGGCAGTGTATCAAATACTTTTTCTCCCCACTGTAGCTGTATGCAGAATCCTTTTAGCAAGGTTGCTTCCCCTCCTCTCTAAGGAGGCTTTCATCTTATTCTGAAGCCTGATAAATACCCAACAAAATGGGACATTTGGGTTTGGGAACTACTTCTGTAAATGGATTAAGATATGATATACCAACCCCACTGCAGAAGTTGCCACTAACAACTTGATTTCACAACCTTTTAAGCTTTTCCGGGGCACGAGAAAGAGTCCTGGACTGGCCGGACATCCTTCTTTTAGCTATAGAACCCTTTGCCATTGCAGTAAGGGCCCACCCGTCAATTAGAGGAATAAAAATAGATTTTGCACATTGAGTGGCCCTGTATGCAGATGATACCCTCTTATTCCTAACAGATCTAAATAATTTTCTTCCCTCTCCAATTTAATTAATAACTTGTCCGTTTTTGGGATTAAAGTTGAAAACCTTTTCCCAAACAAGCAAGAGAGACTGAATCCAATTGTACAGCATCCATTTGTGAATACAGAACAAGGTTTCACATATCTTGGTATTAAAATCACACCAGAAATTAGCTCCTTGAGCTCAACAAATGATGTCCCCATGGTAACGAGTGTAACAGAATCCATCAACAGATGGACATCATTGTCTATATCTATTACTGGTAGAATAAATATCATTAAGATGAATATTCTGCCCAAATTTCTTTATCCATTTCAATCAATTCCTCTGGCTCCACCACCTTTATTTTCCCAAAATATCTGAAAGATACTCTCAAATGTTATCTGGAGCAACAGAAAACCAAGGCTTAGACTTTCTCTTCTTTATTTGCCCTATGACAGAGGGGGGATGCAACTTCCAAACCTACAGTGGTATTACTGGGCTGCACAACTTAGGGCTGCAATGTTTTGGTTCTCCAAGAAACCACAAAAGGCTTCACTTTGGATGGATATTTGTACTCTGCTCCCTTTAAGAAACTAAAGAAGAAGACTACTAATCCCTTTGTTAAAAACACCAACTATATGGCAGGAGGTACAGCAATATCTGGGTGAATCCCCTGTATTATCCAGTTTTACACCAATTTGGGGAAATGACAATTTCATACCTGGTAAAAATGACTTGGGGTTTAAAGAACTTAGAAGAAAAGGTATTGTTAAAGTAATGGACTTATACATAAAAAAAGGGCTAATGTCATTTGTAGAACTAAAGAGAAGATATAACTTACCACAAAATTATTTTTTCAAATACTTACAATTGAGAAGCTTTATTTTTTCCAGTCTAAAACAATCTGCCCTACAACCTACTTTGACCACTTTAGAAACGCTCTCTGTTAATATGTGTTATGGGAGAGGTCAAATTACATCATTATATTGGAAAATGGTAGCTACTCATGAAGACAACTCTGATAGTAAGAGACTTCAGTGGATACAATAAATATTTCAGCAGAGGACTGGGGTATGATATGCTCGAGAGCTCAGATACAGACCATAAACACCCGCCTGAGATTGTTGCAATACAATTGGATAATGAGAACAATTGTATTTCTGTAATTGTTGATTGTCCTACTTGGAACTAATAAATATATGTGTAAAAAAACCGCTGGAGGCCACTGTGTTCTTGGGGACCTGCAACGCTGCAGAAATGTTTTGGTACCCGTCCCGCAGTTCTGTGCCTCAACAAAATCCTTTCATGGAGCTCTACGGACAATTCATTCGACCTCATGGCTTGGCTTTTGCTCTGACATGCACTGTAAATGTGGGACCTCATAATACAGGTGTGCCTTTCCAAATCACATCCAATCAATTGAATGTACCACAGGTGGACTCCAATCAAGTTGTAGAAACATCTCAAGGATGATCAATGGAAACAGGATGCACCTGAGCTTAATGGTGAGTCTGAATATTTACAGTTAAAGTCGGAAGTTTACATACACTTAGGTTGGAGTCATTAAAACTTGTTTTTCAACCACTCCACACATTTCTTGTTAACAAACTATAGTTTTGGCAAGTCGGTTAGGACATCTACTTTGTGCATGACACAAGTAATTTTTCCAACAATTGTTTAAAGACAGATTATTTCACATAATTCACTGTATCACAATTTCAGTGGGTCAGAAGTTTACATACACTAAGTTGACTGTGCCTTTTAAACAGCTTGGAAAATTCCAAAAAATGATGTCATGGCTTTAGAAGCTTCTGATAGGCTAATTGACATAATTTGAGTCAATTGGAGATGTACCTGTTGATATATTTCAAGGCCTACCTTCAAACTCAGTGCCTCTTTGCTTGACATCATGGGAAAGTCAAAAGAAATCAGCCAAGACCTCAGAAAAAAAATCGTAGACCTCCACAAGTCTGGTTCATCCTTGGGAGCAATTTCCAAATGCCTGAAGGTACCATGTTCATCTGTACAAGCAATAGTACGCAAGTACACCATGGGACCATGCAGCCGTCATATCGCTCAGGAAGGAGAGGCGTTCTGTCTCCTAGAGATGAACGTACTTTGGTGTGTAAAGTGCAAGTCAATCCCAGAAAAAACAGCAAGGGACCTTGTGAAGATGCTGGCGGAAACAGGTACAAAAATATCTATATCCACAGTAAAACAAGTCCTATATTGACATAACCTGAAAGGCTGCTCAGCAAGGAAGAAGCCACTGCTCCAAAACCGCCATAAAAAAGCCAGACTACGGATTGCAACTGCACATGGGGACAAAGATCGTACTTTTTAAAGAAATGTCCTTGGTCTGATGAAACTAAAATAGAACTGTTTGGCCATAATGACCATCGTTATGTTTGGAGGAAAAAGGGGGGTATTTGCAGCAGGAGGGACTGGTGCACTTCACATATTAGATGGCATCATGAGTAAGGAAGATTATGTGGATATATTGAAGCGACATCTCAAGACATCAGTCAGGAAGTTAAAGCTTGGTCACAAATGGGTCTTCCAAATGGACAATGACCCCAAGCATACTTCCAAAGTTGTGGCAAAATGGCTTAAGGACAACAAAGTCAAGGTATTGGAGTGGCCATCACAAAGCCCTGACCTCAATCCTGTAGAAAATGTGTGGGCAGAACTGAAAAAGTGTGTGCGAGCAAGGAGGCCTACAAACCTGACTCAGTTACACCAGGTCTGTCAGGAGGAATGGGCCAAAGTTCCCCCAATTTATTGTGGGAAGCTTGTGGAAGGCTACCCGAAATGTTTGATCCAAGGTAAACAATTTAAAGGCAATGCTACCAAATACTAATTGAGTGTATGCTCATCAGTCATGATAATTATATATTTACATTTACATTTTAGTCATTTAGCAGACGCTCTTATCTAGAGCGACTTACAGTTAGTGAGTGCATACATTTTCATACTGGCCCCCCGTGGGAAACGAACCCACAACCCTGGCGTTGCAAGCGCCATGCTCTACCAACTGAGCTACATCCTCCACTCACTATAACAGGGGTTAGACACTACACAGACTCATTTCCTAGAACTTTAAAACACTGGCAGTTTGTCTACTTCACTTCTTTAGTCTACTCTCTGATCACTCCAGATAGCCCAGTAAATAAAACAAATGCTGACAAAATTGGTATCAAACCATGCAAGTCTGAGTAGCATGGAATAACATACCATCTTATTGAAACAGTTCATCAAGAAACAGTTCTACTGCAACTTTTCATGCACAGTGGGAAGTTGGAACGAACAACAAACTTAGTTTGATAGAACCTGCTCTTACCATGAGAAACAGATTTCCCAATCTTCTCCTCCTCTTCTTCATCTTTAATGTTGACATTCAGCTCCAGTGTTTGACTGCAGTCTTCCAGCTTCACTGATGCCATCTCTGGATCCTGCTTAGCAAACTGGGCTCCACTGTCACAATCAGGACCCACTGACTGTAGGTTTGGACTCAATGTGGAAGGAGAGAGGCTCGCTGGGTTTGCCCTCACTATTGATGTTACCGGCCTCAGATTTAATTCTAGTCGTCCTGTAGTAACAATGAGAAACAGACACAAAAAGTTCTTGTCTTGACAGTTCTGGCACTTTCTTTATTCTCTAAAAATATATTACGTTTCTTCTTGTTAAATTATCAAATTCAGTGCTTGACTTGGACTGAAATAGGTGCCAGTACTCATTTTGGGTGCCGGTACTGTTTATATTTAGGTGCAGGAGCTCCACAATACTGTTGAGCTAACATTCTATAAGAGGAACATGAAATAAAGCACTAGATATTTGAGGTGCCGGTCCTTAACCTATAGTAGATTTTCCCAAATTCAAACTCATTCCAGGGGTTCTATATTTTTACTATTTTCTACATTGTATAATAATAGTGAAGACATCACAACTATGAAATAACACATATGGAATAATGTAGTACCCAATAAAGTGTTAAACAAATCAAAATATATATTTTATATTTGAGATTCTTCAAAGTAGGCAACCTTTGCCTTGATGACAGCTTTGCACACTCTTGGCATTTTCTTAACCAGCTTCGAGGTAGTCACCTGGAATGCATTTCAATTAACAGGTGTCCCTTTTTAAAAGTTAATTTGTGGAATTTCTTAATGTGCTTGAGCCAATCAGTTGTGTTGTGACAAGGTAGGGGTGGTATCCAGAAGATAGGCCTATTTGGTAAAAGACCAAGTCCATATTATTGCAAGAACAGCTCAAATAAGCAAAGAGAAACAACAGTCCATCATTACTTTAAGACATGAAGGTCAGTCAATCCTGAAAATATGAAGAATTTTGAAAGTTTCTTCAAGTGCATTCGCAAAAACCACAGGAAAGGAAGACCCAGAGTTACCTCTGCTGCAGGGGATAAGTTCATTAGAGTTACCAGCCTCAGAAATTGCAGCCCAAATAAATGCTTCACAGACTTCAAGTAACAGACACATCTCAACATCAACTGTTCAGAGGAGACTGCGTGAATCAGGCCTTCATGGTCGAATTGCTGCAAGGAAACCACTACTAAAGGACACCAACAATTAGAAGAGACTTGCTTGGACCAAACAACATGAGCAATGGACATTAGACTGGTGGAAATCTGTCCTTTTGTCTGATGTGTCCAAATTTGAGATTTTTGGTTCCAACCGCAGTGTCTTTGTGAGACGCAGAGTAGGTGAACGGATGATCTCTACATGTTTGGTTCCCACCGTGAAGCATGGAGGAGGAAGTGTGATGGTGCTTTGCTGGTGATTTATTTTGAATTCAAGGCACACTTACCCAGCATGGCTACCACAGCATTCTGCAGCGATACGCCATCCCATCTGGTTTGGGCATAGTGGGATTATCATTTGTTTTTCAACAGGACAATGACACAACACACCTCCAGGCTGTGTACGGGCTGCATCAGATGACCTGGCCTCTACAATCATCCGACCTCCCCAATTGAGATGGTTTGGGATGAGTTGGACCGCAGAGTGAAGTAAAAGCAGCCAACAAGTGCTCAGCATGTGTGTGAACTGCTTCTGATGGAGATTTTTTAGTGAACTATGAGATAAAACTGGGTTAATCACGAACATAGTTAGAATTCTTTGTTGCTGGGCCAGGAACTTAATTGGGTCATTTCACTGTGTGTGTGTGGGAAAGTGGGAATCAAACTTAGGGTCTAATTGATTGCTCTTACATAAATCCATGGCTGTCCTATCTTATCAAAGACTGAAACTAGCCTGTGGCATTTTGTCTCTCTCGGCGCCAGGGTTGAACAGAGTTTAAACTAAACATGAGTGTTTTTGCAAGACAGGGGAGTGATTGATTGTAGTACTATGTGATTCTGAACTGAATGAAAGTCGAATTTAGCCGCCACCATAGACAATGGGAGTGGGCAGAGCAATAAAAGAGCGGGAAACTGAAGAGGGAGGGATTTTAAAGCTAGGGTGTGTGGAGGGCACTATATAAGATGGAGAGAGAGGAAAAGGAGGTGCTACTCTGCAGACTGGCATCGGCTTTGTTGAAATTATAATAGTCATTCTTAATTCTACAAAAACTCTGGAAGTATTTTGATTTGTAATAAAGTATAGTGATTATTTTCCACAACACTTCAAGACTATTGGAAAAGCATTCCAGGTGAAGCTGGTTGAGAGAATGCCCAGAGTGTGCAAAGCTGTCATCAAGGTAAAGGGTGGCTACTTTGAAGAATCTAACATCTAAAATATATTTTGATTTGTTTAACACTTTTTTGGTTACTACATGACTCCATATGTGTTATTTCATAGTTTAGATGGCTTCACTATTATTCTACAATGTAGAAAATAGTAAAAATTAAGAAAAACCCTTGAAACCCCACCTCTTTAAGGAATACCTGGGATAGGATAAAGTAATCCCCCAAAAAAAAAAAAAAAAAAAACATATTGTAAAGTGGTTATCCCACTGGCTATGAGGTGAATGCACCAATTTGTAAGTCACTCTGGATAAGAGCGTCTGCTAAATGACGTAAATGTAAATGTGTGTCCAAACTTTTGACTGGTATATTTGCCACTGCTTGACAAAAAAAATATTGGTCGACCAACAGCCTATCTATTGACCAAACAATTGACCAGTCAACTAAATGGGGTCAGCCCTGAAAGCTATTCAACAGTCGAAGGCAAAAATGAGTGAAAATGATGAGCCATATCATCCTCCACTCACTATCACAAGGGTTAGTAACTACACAGACTCATTTCATAGAACTTTTAAAACATTGGCAGTTTGTCTACTTCCCTTCTTTAGTCTACTCTCTGATCACTCTAGATAGCCCAGTGAATAAAACAAATGCTGGCTATTCATTGACTACAGCTCAGCATTCAACACCATAGTGCCCTCTAAGCTCATCACTAAGCTAAGGATCCTGGGACTAAACACCTCCCTCTGCAACTGGATCCTGGACTTCCTGACGGGCCGCCCCCAGGTGGTAAGGGTAGGTAACAACACATCTGCCACACTGATCCTCAACACGGGGGCCCCTCAGGGGTGCGTGCTCAGTCCCCTCCTGTACTCTCTGTTCACCCATGACTGCATGGCCAGGCACGACTCCAACACCATCATTAAGTTTGCCGATGACACAACAGTGGTAGGCCTGATCACCGACAACGATGAGACAGCCTATAGGGAGGAGGTCAGAGATCTGGCCGTGTGGTGCCAGGACAACAACCTCTCCCTCAACGTGACCAAGACAAAGGAGATGATTGTGGACTACAGGAAAAAAAAGAGGACTGAGCACGCCCCCATTCTCATCGACGGGGCTGTAGTGGAACAGGTTGAGAGCTTCAAGTTCCTTGGTGTCCACATCACCAACGAACTATCATGGTCCAAACACACCAAGACAGTCGTGAAGAGGGCACGACAAAGCCTATTCCCCCTCAGGAGACTAAAAAGATTTGGCATGGGTCCTCAGATCCTCAAAAAATTCTACAGCTGCACCATCGAGAGCATCCTGACTGGTTGCATCACCGCCTGGTATGGCAACTGCTTGGCCTCTGACCGCAAGGCACTACAGAGGGTAGTGCGTACGGCCCAGTACATCACTGGGGCAAAGCTCCCTGCCATCCAGGACCTCTATACCAGGCGGTGTCAGAGGAAGGCCCTCAAAATTGTCAAAGACTCCAGCCACCCTAGTCATAGACTGTTCTCTCTGCTACCGCACGGCAAGCGGTACCGGAGTGCCAAGTCTAGGTCCAAAAGACTTCTCAACAGCTTCTACCCCCAAGCCATAAGACTCCTGAACAGCTAATCATGGCTACCCGGACTATTTGCACTGCCCCCCTACCCCATCCTTTTTACGCTGCTGCTACTCTGTTAAGTATTTATGCATAGTCACTTTAACTCTACCCACATGTACATATTACCTCAACTACCTCAACTAGCCGGTGCCCCCGCACATTGACTCTGCAACGGTACCCCCCTGTATATATAGCCTCCCTACTGTCACTTTATTTTACTGTATATATAGCCTCCCTACTGTCACTTTATTTTACTTCTGCTCTTTTTTCTCAACACTTTTTTTGTTGTTGTTTATTCTTACTTTTTTTGTTTAAAATAAATGCACTGTTGGTTAAGGGCTGTAAGTAAGCATTTCACTGCAATGTCTGCACCTGTTGTATTCGGCGCATGTGACCAATAAAATTTGATTTGATTTGATTTGATCAGTCTATAATTTTAATGGTAGGTTTATTTGAACAGTGAGAGACAGAATAACAACAAAGAAATCCAGAAAAACGCATGTCAAAAATGTTATAAATTGATTTGCATTTTAATTAGGGAAATAAGTATTTAATGGGCCTCAGGATCTTGTCATGGCATCTCTGTGCATTCAAACTGCCATCGATAAAATGCAATTGTATTAGTTGTCTGTAGCTTACGCCATGCCATACAGCGGGGGGGAAAAGTATTTAGTCAGCCACCAATTGTGCAAGTTCTCCCACTTAAAAAGATGAGAGAGGCCTGTAATTTTCATCATAGGTACACGTCAACTACGACAGACATATTGAGATTTTTTTCCCAGAAAATCACATTTTAGGATTTTTTATGAATTTATTTGCAAATTATGGTGGAAAATAAGTATTTGGTCACCTACAAACAAGCAAGATTTCTGGCTCTCACAGACCTGTAACTTCTTCTTTAAGAGGCTCCTCTGTCCTCCACTCGTTACCTGTATTAATGGCACCTGTTTGAACTTGTTATCAGTATAAAAAACACACCTGTCCACATCCTCAAACAGTCACAGTCCAAACTCCACTATGGCCAAGACCAAAGAGCTGTCAAAAGACGCTAGAAACAAAATTGTAGACCTGCACCAGGCTGGGAAGACTGAATCTGCAATAGGTAAGCAGCTTGGTTTGAAGCAATCAACTGTTGGAGCAATTATTAGGAAATGGAAGACATACAAGACCACTGATAATCTCCCTCGATCTGGGGCTCCACGCAAGATCTCACCCCGTGGGGTCAAAATGATTACAAGAACGGTGAGCAAAAATCCCAGAACCAAACGGGGGGACCTAGTGAATGACCTGCAGAGAGCTGGGACCAAAGTAACAAAGCCTACCATCAGTAACACACTACGCCGCCAGGGACTCAAATCCTGCAGTGCCAGATGTGTCCCCCCTGCTTAAAGCCAGTACATGTTCAGGCCCGTCTGAAGTTTGCTAGAGTGCATTTGGATGATCCAGAAGAGGATTGGGAGAATGTCATATGGTCAGATGAAACCAACATATAACTTTTTGGTAAAAACTAAACTCGTCGTGTTTGGAGGACAAAGAATGCTGAGTTGCATCCAAAGAACACCATACCTACTGTGAAGCATGGGGGTGGAAACATCATGCTTTGGGGCTGTTTTTCTGCAAAGGGACCAGGACGACTGACCGTGTAAAGGAAAGAATGAATGGGGCCATGTATCGTGAGATTTTGAGTGAAAACCTCCTTCCATCAGCAAGGGCATTGAAGATGAAACGTGGCTGGGTCTTTCAGCATGACAATGATCCCAAACACACTGCCCGGGCAACGAAGGAGTAGCTTCGTAAGAAACATATCAAGGTCCTGGAGTGGCCTAGCCAGTCTCCAGATCTCAACCCCATAGAAAATCTTTGGAGGGAGTTGAAAGTCCGTGTTGCCCAGCGACAGCCCCAAAACATCACTGCTCTAGAGGAGATCTGCATGGAGGAATGGGCCAAAATACCAGCAACAGTGTGTGAAAACCTTGTGAAGAATTACAGAAAATGTTTGACCTGTGTCATTGCCAACAAAGGCTATATAACAAAGTATTGAGAAACTTTTGTTATTGACCAAATACTTATTTTCCACCATAATTTGCAAATAAATTCATAAAAAATCCTACAATATGATTTTCTGGAGGAAAAAAATCTAATTTTGTCTGTCATAGTTGACGTGTACCTATGATGAAAATTACAGGCCTCTCATCTTTTTAAGTGGGAGAACATGCACAATTGGTGGCTGACTAAATACTTTTTTCCCCCACTGTACCATAACCCCGATACCACCATGGGGTACCCTGTTCACAACACTGACATCAGCAAACCGCACGCCCACACAACGCCATTACACGGTGGTCAGCAGTTGTGAGGCTGGTTGGGCAAAATTCTCTAAAACAACATTGGAGGCAGCTAATGGTAGAGAAATTAACCTAACATTCTCTGGCAACAGCTCTGGTGGACATTCCTGCAGTCAGCATGCCAATTGCATGCTCCCTCAAAACCTGAGACATCTGTGGCATTGTGTTGTGTGAAAAAACTGCACATTTTAGAGTGGCATTTTTGTATTTGTTAGGGATCCCCATTAGATGCTGCCAATAACCTATTCAGCTACTCTTGTCCCCAGCACAAGGTGCACCTGTGTAATGATGATCATGCTATTTAATCAGCTTCTTGATATACCACACCTGTGGGTATATCAACTGGGATGTAAACAAATGTGTGCACAACATTTTAGAAATAAATTTGTGTCTGGAACATTTCTGGGATCTTTTATTTCACCTCATGAAACATGGGACCAACACTTTACATGTTGCGTTTATATGTTTGTTCAGTGTATACAGTATTTCTAAAAAAAATCATACAAACTATCAATAACTATATTAAAATTGAACTAAATCAGCCTGCTTTTCTGTTCTAATCAGGTCCCTACACAGGCTCAGAAGGATCCTGTGAGGGCGGAACATTTTCTGGCTACAGTAGACCTTGCAGGGCTTCTGCCGTGAAGTCTTGGAGGCCCAAAAACTTCTCAGCTACATATATAATGATGTCCAGCTTCTTGGACTTATTGTGCAGTAAAATTAATAACTGTGGCTATAAATACTAAAAAATCCACCTTCAAAATAAGTGTATCCAGATCACTTGATTGACGTATAACATTTGCAACTGGTTGCAGTGCATCCACCGCCATATCTTCTTCAGAACTGTGGCCTCTTGCTACTATAACTCTCTTCACCGCCTCCACATAGGAGATTTGCTGTACAGCCCTGATCCTTGACACCTCAACCTCTTTCACCCTAACAGGGCACTCTGGGAATTCAGGAATATGACCCCCACCACAGTTACAACATTTTACATTCACATGCTCTTCAATAACATATTCCTTCCGTCTGCAAACATGTGGCCAAACGTTTTACATTTCTTGCATTGCATCAGGTTTTACACAAAGTCTCTTATGGGGTATATTATATATCCCAGCTTTACATAGGGTGGTAGATACTCTTCATCAAACATCAATAATAAAGATGAAACTCTGCTCCTTTTTCACATTCTCCATCATTCTTCTTCGGGATTTGGTTGGCGGAGCGCATTCAACTTTTAGGTGCATACACCGCCACCTACTGTACTGGTGTGTGAGGCCATTCACAGCCTATATACATTAAATTCATTGATACGGTAATTAATACAAAATTGCAGTATTAGCCTGCTCTAAAAAAATGTGAGGGTAAATGTTCTTGGTTCGTGCAGATGACTGACCTCCTCAGCCCAATTGGCAGTACGCCCAGAACATTGTTCTGGGAACCAAAAGGGATATCTCAGTTTCAAGGTCTCAGCTCATTCCATCCTTGTGTAGGTCTACAATCTTGTCCCTGACATCATTGGAGAGCTCTTTTGTCTTGGCCATGGTGGAGAGTTTGGAATCTGATTGATTGATTGCTTCTGTGGACAGGTATCTTTTATACAGGTAACAAACTGAGATTAGGAGCACTCCCTTTAAGAGTGTGCTTCTGATCTCAGCTCGTTACCTGTATAAAAGACACCTGGGAGCCAGAAATCTTTCTGATTGAGGGGGGGTCAAATACGTATTTCCCTCATTAAAATGCAAATCAATTAATAACATTTTTGACATGCGTTTTTCTGGATTTTTTTAATGTTATTCTGTCTCACTGTTCAAATAAACCTACCATTAAAATTATAGACTGATCATGTCTTTGTCAGTGGGCAAACGTACAAAATCAGCAGGGGATCAAATACTTTTTTCCCCTCACTGTACATGGTTTGACACCAGTATTGCCACCATTGGTTTTATTCACTGGGCTATCTAGAGTGATCAGAGAGTAGACTAAAGAAGTGAAGTAGACAAACTGCCAATGTTTTCAAGTTCTATTAAATGAGTCTGTGTAGTTACTAACCCTCGTGATAGTGAGTGGAGGAT
Organism: Coregonus clupeaformis; assembly: GCF_020615455.1. Lineage (NCBI taxonomy): Eukaryota > Metazoa > Chordata > Actinopteri > Salmoniformes > Salmonidae > Coregonus > Coregonus clupeaformis. The sequence goes on along the minus strand of NW_025534333.1, from coordinate 24,768 downwards.
GACACTAACCCTTGTGATAGTGAGTGGAGGATGATATGGCTTCTTCATCTGCATTGCTTGATCTTTGGGGTTTTTGGCTGGGTTTCTATAAAGCACTTTGTGACAACTTCTGATGTAAAAAGGGCTTCATAAAATACATTTGATTGACATGTATATCACACCAACTGACTGGTTCTTCTGATGTTGTTCACACAGGAGACCATGTTGAGACATTCGCTATATCCAGAGAGCAACAGCAGGAAGATCACAGAGCTAAGAGGTCTCACCACTGCCCACATTGTGAGGAGATTTTCCCAATTCTATCAAAGCTAAAAATACACCTAAAAATACACACAGGAGAGAATCTGTATTCCTGTACTTACTGTGGGAAGAATTTCACTACATCACAGACTCTGACGGTTCATCAGAGAGTGCACACTGGAGAGAAGCCTTACTTCTGCTCTGTCTGTGGGACGGGTTTCTCCAAACTTGGCAACTTAAAATCCCACAAACGGATACACACAGGAGAGAAGCCTTACTCCTGCTCTGATTGTGGGGCAAGTTTCTCTCATCAGAGCACCTTAAAAAGACATGAACGTATACATACAGGAGAGAAGCCTTACTCCTGCTCTGACTGTGTAAAATGCTTCACAACATCAACTGAGCTAAAAGTTCATCAGACAACACACACAGGAGAGAAGCCTTACTCCTGCTCTGACTGTGGGGCAAGTTTCTCTCATCAGAGCACCTTAAAAATACATGAACGTATACACACAGGAGAGAAGCCTTACTCCTGCTCTGACTGTGGGAAGAGTTTCTCTCGACAGGGCCCCTTAAAAATACATAAACGTATACACACAGGAGAGAAGCCTTATTACTGCTCTGACTGTGGGAAGAGTTTCTCTCGACAGGGCCCCTTAAAACAACATGAACGTATACACACAGGAGAGAAGCCTTACTCCTGCTCTGACTGTGGGGCAAGCTTCTCTCATTCTGGCAACTTAAAAATACATGAACGTATACACACAGGAGAGAAGCCTTACTCCTGCTCTGACTGTGGGGCAAGCTTCTCGCAACCTGGCAACTTAAAACGACATGAACATATACACAGAGGAGAGAAGCCATACTCATGCTCTGACTGTGGGTTAAGTTTCTCTCAACCTGGCAGCTTAAAAATACATGAACGTATACACACAGGAGAGAAGCCTTACTCCTGCTCTGACTGTGGGGCAAGCTTCTCGCAACCTGGCAAATTAAAACGACATGAATATAAACACACAGGAGAGAAGCCTTACTCCTGCTCTGACTGTGTAAAATGCTTCACAACATCAACTGAGCTAAAAGTTCATCAGAGAACACACACAGAAGAGAAGCCTTACTCCTGCTCTGACTGTGTAAAATGCTTCACAACATCAACTGAGCTAAAAGTTCATCAGAGAACACACACAGAAGAGAAGCCATACTCCTGCTCTGACTGTGGGAAGAGTTTCTCTCGACTGGGCCACTTAAAAATACATGAACGTACACACAGGAGAGAAGCCATACTCCTGCAATGACTGTGGGAAGGGTTTCTCTCAGCAGGAAAGCTTGAAATCACACCAACGGATGGATACACACAGGAGAGAAGCCTTACTCCTGCTCTGACTGTGGGAAGAGTTTCTCTCGACTGGGCAATTTAAAAAGACACCAACGTATACATAAGAAGTGGTAGTGGATTGGATACACTCTATTGTAATCCTATTGTTTCTCACTGTGAGAGAACTGTGCAGAGGAACGGGAAAGTTGTAGAATGTTAGAATCTCTTAACTGATCAGTGTGCACCTTGTCAGTTTTGCAGTGCTTAGATAGCTCCTACTGTAAAGATAATGAGAGGTCTAGGATATTGAGGAAACCACGAGTACATGCATCCATGCCGTGTGTCAGCATTGCAGGATGGTGGTGGTGGTGTGGGGTGTGTTTTCATGGCAGACATTGGGCCCCTTGATAAAAGTGGAGCAACGTTTGAATGCCACAGGATATCTAAAAATCATTGTCAATCAGGTGCATCCCTTCATGGCAGAAGTTATCCATCTGCAAATATATTTTTTTCAGCAGGATTATGCCCCATGCCACAAGGCTTGTCCAGAAAAGGTTCCACGAATATGACAGTGAATTCAGCTTACTGCAGTGGCCTGCCGAGTCACCAGATCTCAATCCAATTGTGCATCTGTGGGAAGAGATCCACTTCCAGCCAACTCGACACAACTGTGGGAAGCATTGCAGTCAACATGGGCCAGCATCCCAGTGGAACGCTTTCGACACCTTGTAGAGTCCATGCCCTGACAAATTGAGGCTGTTCTGATGACAAAGACTATCAGCTGTTCAGAAATGACCGGTCCAGAGAGGGGATGCGAGGAGGGGGCGTGGCTATGTATGTGAATCACAGTATGCAGGCAAAGAGAAGAATAACTGACCTAGAGAAAGAAGAGTTTGAGTGTCTTCAGCTCCGTTCCTAAACAACATCCCAGCTCAGTTTCATCTCTGGTAGTGGAGTGCTCTAACATCCACCATGGGCACATGACAAAACACTGCAGCAGAACACTGTGGATTATCTCATAATCACTGTCCATGTGATCAGGATGTCCTCTCCCCAAATAGGTCTCATCCTGTGTGGAGACTTAAATCACCTGCCCATCAAGATGCTGACAAACTCCCATCCATACATGAAACAAGTGGCCAAAGACAAGACCACAGAGAGGACTCCATCCTAGATCTGATCAACACAACCCACTGTCCTTGCCCCTCTCTGATCCAGTGATCACAAATGTCTGCTGTTCTCTCCAAACACAACATCAGGAGGGAGAAGAGAGGTGCAGCGGAAAAAAGGACATCTGGTAACTCAGAACAGAAAGGAGACCTTTGCACGATGTATGGCCAGTACTGACTGGTCTACCATATATGAGGTGGAGAGCATCGATGCAAAGGTGGAGACGTTCAACTCCTGCATTCAAACTGCACTTGATTTATGCATGCCAATAAGAAATGAGAAAACAACAACACTGGACAAGAACTGGATGACTGAAAGAATAAAGGCTGCCATCAGGAAAATACAGAATATTTTCAACAGATGGGGAGAAACAATGACATGGAGAAAATACAGAAACACAGTGCAAATGCTTATCAAGGAAGCAAAGACAAGCTACTACAAAACTGAAATCTAGGACCTAAAGAAGAAAAACCCTAAGGAATGGTGGGACTTCATTAACAATGGACTGGGACCAAAGAAAACATCAGGAGGGAGAATACAGGTCGAGGGAATTGAAGACGACGACGTGGCTTTTGTTTTGAATGGCTTCTTTGCTGAGGCATGGACAAGCACCACACCTCTTGCCATCTTCCCCCTGCCCATGTCTACAAGACAGGTTGAGCTGTGCAGCATTGGCCAGTTAAAGCAAGCTCTGACCAGACTCAGCCCACGTAAAGCATGTGGGCCTGATGGCATTCCAGCCTGGCTACTAAAAGAGCATGCAGAAGATCTAGCCCCTTTCATCAAACACATTGTTAACACCTCCTACTGGCAGGGGACAGTTTTATCTGAGTACACGAATCAGTATGACTACCTCCCAAAGTCCAGCACTACTACCGCCCTTGTGAAAACCACATACTCCTGGCTGACAGCTACAGACTCCATAAAACCAACAATGGTGAGTGTGTTACTTGCTGATGTGTCCAAAGCCTTTGATCGAGTAGATCACGCAAAGTTCCTGCAACATCTGACTGACATTGAACTGTGTCCAAGGTTACTAGCCTGGCTCCACAGCTACACCACCGAAAGAGGGCAGAGGGTGATGGCAACTGGCACATTTAGCCCTTGGTCAGAGGACCATACACAACCTGCACCACTAATCCTAGGAGGACAGGAAGTACCAGTGGTAACAACAACCAAGTATCTTGGTTTTCATCTAGACTCTAACCTCAGTGGTGACACTCAGAGCAGCCAGTGAGAAAGGCCTCAAAACGCCTTTTTGACATTTCTTGCCAGTAATGTCCTACTGAAGATCTGTTCACAGTCTATACTACACTGGCCAGGCCTTGTCTGGAATACGGTGGAGTGCTGTTAGTTGGATGCAGTAAAAAGCAGCAGGCCCAGCTAGACAGGGTGCAGAGGAGGGCCTTGAGGATCATCTCCAGAGGTGGAGCAGTCCAACCACAGCTCCCGTCACTGCAGAGCAGGCGAGAACAGGCTGCAGTGCACCTGGTGAAGAACATGCACACTCTTTACATTTTTTGTAATTTAGCAGACACTCTTATCCAGAGCGACTTACAGTTAGTGACCATCCACTGAATGACCTGCTCCCTCCAAGAAGAGGTAACTGCACCACCAGGCTGCTGAGAAACAGCCACAAACTGTCCTGTATAACTGCCCGTACAAACCGCCTGCGAAACGCCACTCTACCCACTGCTATCAGACTGCATAATAACTCCCGCTCTTAAATGGTTTTCCCCCAAAAATTTTTTTTTCCAATAACATTTTAATATTTCAATTTCCATCATGAAAAATGTCCTGTAATGTTTCAAGTGTTCTGTATTCTACTTATGTCACATATTGTGTTATGTATTTAACAGGTAGCCTAGCGGTTAAGATTGTTGGGCCAGTAACTGAAAGGTCGCTGGTTTGAATCCCGAGCCAACTAGGTCAAAAATCTGTCATTGTGGCCTTGAGCAAGGCAATTAACCCCAATTGGTCCTAAAAGTCGCTCTAGATAAGAGCATCTGCTAAATTACAAATATGTAATGAAAAATCATGTTTGTACATGAATTTGTGCTGGGCAACCTTTTCTCTTGTGCATAAATATAACAAACTGTTTAAAGTGAAATAGTTAGTGTCTATACAGTGCATTCTGAAAGTATTCAGACTCCTTGACTTTTTCAACAAAAAAATACGTTACAGCCTTATTGTAAAATTGATTTTATTTTTATTTTGTATCCCTCATCAATCTACACACAATACCCCATAATGACAAACCGAAAACAGGTTTAGACATTTTTGCAAATGTATTAGGAATGAAAAACTGATACCTTATTTACATAAGTATTCCAGACCCTTTGCTATGAATCTCGAAATGTTTCTCAGGTGCATCCTGTTTCTATTGATCTTCCTTGAGATGTTTCTACAACTTGATTGGAGTCCACCTGAGATAAAATTCAATTGATTGGACATGGTTTGAAAAGGCACACGCCTGTCTATATAACATCCCACAGTTAACATTGCATGTCAGAGCAAAAACCAAGCCATGAGGTCAAAGGAATTGTCCGTAGAGCTCAGAGACAGGATTGTGTTGAGGCACAGATCTGGGGAAGGGTACCAAAAAATGTCTGCAGCATTGAAGGTCCCCAAGAACACATTGGCATCCTCTATTCTCAAATGGAAGAAGTTTGGATCCACCAAGACTCTTCCTAGAGCTGTCCGTCCGGCCAACCTGAGCAATCGGGGGAGAAGGGCCTTGGTCAGGAAGGTGACCAAGAACCCGATGATCACTTTGACAGAGCTACAGAGTTCAGTCCGCTTGGAGTTTGCCAAGAGGCACCTTAAGGACTCTGACCATGAGAAACAAGCATCTCTGTTCTTATGTTTCCAAGATTGAACTCTTTGGCCTGAATGCCAAGCGTCACGTCTGGAGGAAACCTGGCACCATGCCTACGGTGAAGCATGGTCGTGGCAGTATCATGCTGTGCAGATGTTTTTCAGAGGCAGGGAGACTAGTCAGGATCGAGGGAATAATGAACAGAGCAAAGTACAGAGAGATCCTTGATGAAAACCTGCTCCAGAGCGCTCAAGACTTCAGACTGGCATGATGGTTCACCTGGCCCAGCCAGAGCCCAGACTTGAACCCGATTTTAACATCTCTGGAGAGACCAGAAAAGAGCTGTGCAGCAACGCTCCCCATCCAACCTGACAGAGCTTGAGAGGATCTGCAGAGAATAATTAAAGAAACTCCCCAAATACAGGTGTGCAAAGCTTGTAGCGTCATACCCAAGACGACTCAATGCTATAATCACTGCCAAAGGTGCTTCAAGAAAGTACTGAGTAAAGGGTCTGAATACTTATGTAATTTTGATATTTCCGTTTTTTTATTAATAAATTAGGAAAAACATCTAAAAACCTGTTTTTTGCTTTGACATTATGGGGTATTGTGTGTAGATTGATAAGGGGAAAAAACTGTTAAATCAATTTTAGAATATGGCTGTAACGTAATAAAATGTGGAAAAAGTCAAGGGGTCTGAATACTTTCAGATTGCACTGTATATAGCCAAGCTATTATTGACTAGGTATTGGCACCCCATGTATATAGCCAAGCTATCATTGACTAGGTATTGGCACCCCATGTATATAGCCAAGCTACCATTGACTAGGTATTGGCACCCCATGTATATAGCCAAGCTACCATTGACTAGGTATTGGCACCCCATGTATATAGCCAAGCTACCATTGACTAGGTATTGGCACCCCATGTATATAGCCAAGCTACCATTGCTCATCGTGTATTAATTCCTCGTACTACAATATTTTTCCTATTATTATAATTGTTGGATTGTGTTCTCCATCGTTGGTCAACATTTCACTGTTATTCTACACCTGTTGTTTACCAAGCATGTGACAATTAAAATGAAATGACTACGTATTTAGTTAATTGTCTTCAAAAAAAATATATAACCTTGACATGTAAAGTGTTGGTCCCATGTTTCATGAGCTGAAATAAAAGATCCCAGAAATTTTCCATACGCTTAAAAAGCTTAATAATCTCAAATTTTGTGCACACATTTTTTTCCATCCCTGTTAGTGAGGATTTCCCCTTTGCCAAGATAATCCATCCACCTGAAAGGTGTGGCATATCAAGAAGCTGATTAAACAGCATGATCATTACACAGGTGCACCTTGTACAATAAAAGGCCACTCTGAAATGAGAAGTTTTGTCACACAACACAATGCCACAGATGTCTACATTTTGAGGGAGTGCGCAATTGGCATGCTGACTGCAGGAATGTTCACCAGAGCTGTTGCCAGAGAATTGAATGTACATTTCTCTACCGAGAATTTGGCAGAACGTCCAACTGTCTTCACAGCCACAGACCACGTATAACCGTGCAAGCCCAGGACCTCCACATCTGGCATCTTCACCTGCAGGATCATCTGAGACCAGCCACCCGGACAGCTGATGAAACTGAGGAGTATTTCTATCTGTAATAAAGCCCTTAAGTGGGGGGAAATCATTCTTATTGGCTGATGGGTGGGCCTATGCCTTCCCAGGCCCACCCATGGCTGTGCCCCTGCCCAGTCATGTGAAATCCATAGATTAGGGCCTAATTAATGTATTTCGATTGACTGATTTCCTTATATGAACTGTACCCCAGTAACATTGTTGAATGTTGTGTTTATATTTTTGTTCAGTTAAAATCTTTAAAAAAAACTGATGATGAATATGTTTGGAAAACTGCATTGATCTGCCAATGAAAAATAACATTAGTACATGAATTTGTACTGGTCAACCTCTCCTTCTCTTTTGTATTCAGTTCTTCCATATTAGATCTGACAGTATGAATGGTTCTTATGGTTGTATTCAGTTCTTCCATATTAGATCTGACAGTATGAATGGTTCTTATGGTTGTATTCAGTTCTTCCATATTAGATCTGACAGTATGAATGGTTCTTATGGTTGTATTCAGTTCTTCCATATTAGATCTGACAGTATGAATGGTTCTTATGGGTGTATTCAGTTCTTCCATATTAGATCTGACAGTATGAATGGTTCTTATGGGCTGAGTGCCTGGAGTGACTACAGTCATACCAAGTTGTCGTTGACCCTGTGATCTCACCAGGACAGAACCACGTCTCTATCACACTCCAGCCCAGAAGGTGGCAGTGATGCGCCTTTAACGTTGGTCTGAATACCACCAATAAACACCATAGAAGAAGAATGCACGCTTAGCAGCAACCAAGGGGCCATGCAGCTTTCCACTGTTCCAAAGACTGTCTATTATATGGAACAGATTGGCATGTGTCACGGATTCTGCCGAGGCTTCCCCTCCTCCTTGCTCCGGCAGGCTGCGGCGTTCGTCGTCACCGAAATACTAGCTACTACAAGAACGTTTTTTGTATGTGAAAACATCCCTTTCATAGCACCTACCGCTCCATTAAAGGAGTATTTCACTATTTTACAACTAGAAGTCATGTACAGTGCCTTGCAAAAGTATTCATCCCCCTTGGCGTTTTCCTATTTTGTTGCATTACAACCTGTAATTTAAATGGATTTTTATTTGGATTTCATGTAATGGACATACACAAAATAGTCCAAATTGGTGAAGTGACATTAAAAAATAACGTTTCAAAAAATTATAAAAATAAATAACGGAAAAGTGGTGCGTGCATATGTATTCACCCCCTTTGCTATGAAGCCCCTAAATAAGATCTGGTGCAACCAATTACCTTCAGAAGTCACATAATTAGTTAGATTGCACACAGGTGGACTTTATTTAAGTGTCACATGATCTGTCACATGATCTCAGTATATATACACCTGTTCTGAAAGGCCCCAGAGTCTGCAACACCTCTAAGCAAGGGGCACCACCAAGCGGCACCATGAAGACCAAAGAGCTCTCCAAACAGGTCAGGGACAAAGTTGTGGAGAAGTACAGATCAGGGTTGGGTGATAAAAAAATATCAGAAACTTTGAACATCCCACGGAGCACCATTAAATACATTATTTGTCACGGATTCTGCCGAGGCTGCCCCTCCTCCTTGCTCGGGCAGGCTGCGGCGTTCGTCGTCACCGGAATACTAGCTACTGCCGATCTATGTTTCTGCGTTGCACCTGTTGTCTAATGTCAGACACCTGTTGCCCGTTATTGTAATCACGCCTTCCCTATTTAACCCAGTGGCTCCCAATGTGTTTTGTGCGTGGTTGTTTTTCGTTTCGTGTGTCGTTGGTGAGCGGGTTAGTTCCTTCCTGTGTGGAGGTATTTCTGTATTGTCTTTACTCATGTTCAGGAAAGTACGTTTCTTGAGTTCTGTGTCCTGCGCCTGACTTCGATCCACCGCATTACACTGACACTCGTTACAGCATGTGACCACTCTAACAATGTAGACACGTCCTCCAAAGATTGGACATTCATCTGTGTTGGTCAAACTCTTCTCTTCTCTATCTTTGAATACAACAAAACTATATTTTAAGTGAAATATTTAGTATTTGTCTGAAGCTGGAAAAAATACCTGAAATGAGCATCACAAAGATACATTTGACCTATGCACTTTTTCAATATACGCAGCTTTGTCACCAGCTGCAGTACTGTAGCTTTATTAATCTACTGTACTTTAATCAATTGACTTGCAATGGATTTGTGCCACAAATGCTAAAAAGTTAGCATTTTAAACAATAGTAAGATAAACAATATATGACCAGGACTATATTGAGAGACAGACTGTTGAAATGCCCAGTTGATTATGTAAACAGTTTTGTAGAACTCTGGCATTGATGGTACATCAGAGGGTGAAAAGCCTCACAGCGTTTAAGTTTTCGCTTACAAGACCTATAATTTGCTCAGTTCCCCAAAAAACTATTTTATAGAAATAAATCCTGCTTCACTTTGGAAAGTAGAAGGAAGATTGTTCAAGCAACGCTTCTCCCAGTGCTTGATTATGGTGATGTAATGTACATGCATACGGAAGCCTCTGTTTTAAAACCTTTAGCACTGTGTTTTATCACTGGGGAAAATATTCATATAAAAGTTAAATTTAAAAAAGCAATATAAATACAAAATATGCTTTTTGAACACGGCACCCAAATATACATTTTTGACTAGAAACATTTTAACTGAGCCAATTTCTCTTCTATATTATTTATCTAGTCAAAGTATGTCACTACACCTCTACACATCACCATTGGGACAATCCAATTTCCTAATCCCCATTATTTTCTATTATGCATATGAATAGATGTTTTCAGCATAAAGGACTTAGACAGGTTTTCTTCTTAGGTAACAATTAAATAAAACAACAAATATATTTTTTCATTTTTATTTTTTTAAAGTGTTTTAAGATGTCCCACTTACTATTGGGGAGTGGAACCAGAGAGGAAGCTTGTGTTACCTTTCTCACACCACTACAGTATTCATTTCAACAGACCCTTTCCATCCCCCATTGTTAGAGTTCAATATATGCCCAGGACTATATTGAGGTTCAGGCTGTTGTAATGTCCAGTTGATTATATGACTCCCAAGTGGCGCAGTGGTCTAAGGCACTGCATCGCAGTGCTAGCTGTGCCACTAGAGATCCTGGTTCGAGTCCGAGCCCATGGGCGGCGCACAATTGTTCCAGTGTCGTCCAAGGTAGGGGAGGGTTTGGCCGGGCAGGGATGTGGGTTTCCCACGGGGGCCAGTATAAAAAAATTAAAACATGTATACATTCACAAACTGTAAGTCGCTCTGGATAAGTCTGCTAAATGACTTAAATGTAAATAGTATTGTAGAACTCTGGTATTGATGGTCCATTTGAGGGTGATTCATTGATATGAAAGAGCTGAGAATTCATGTGATGGCCCACTTCTAACACAATATTTCCTGTCGTGTTAGTAAGCACCACAGCATTTTAGGCAGCCAGTGTACAAATTAACAGTGAGTACAAACCCAGCATGCCTCTCTCCTTCCACACTGAGTCCAAACCTACAGTCACTGGGTCCTGATTGTGACAGTGGAGCCCAGTTTGCACTGCAGGATCCAGAGATGGCATCAGTGAAGCTGGAAGACTGCAGTCAAAGACTGGAGCTGAATGTCAACATTAAAGATGAAGAAGAGGAGGAGAAGATTGGGAAATCTGTTTCTCATGGTAAGAGTAGGTTCTTTAGTGATCTAATATACAGTACACCTCACCTGCTACTCATGAAAATACTTCAATTTATATATTAACAAAGTCTACTAAAATGTTTATCTGACACCATGAAGATGATTAAAATATGCAAGCAAGCATTAGGCAATGAGTTGATGTTGACTAGCAAGAAATAGATTTAATGACATTGTAAAATGAACGAATTTTTTTAATTTCTAGAGGAACTAGGGTTATGTGCCTTGCTCAAGGGCACATCGACAGATTTTTCACCTAGTCGGCTCTGGGATTCGAACCAGCAACCTTTCAGTTACCTTCCGCCTAAGTTACAAGTCAATACTGACATTAACAAAATATTAAGTATCTAAACATGATCAGACAGGAAGAGAAAGACAGAGAATGCATAGTTTGTGCCGTGGCCCATAGCTCATGGGATAGAGAGAATCCATAGCTTGTGTCGTGGCCCATAGCTCATGGGATAGAGATAATCCATAGCTTGTGTTGTGGCCCATAGCTCATGGGAGAGGGGCAGAGAGAAAGACAGTGAACACTGAGTGTATTAAACATTAGGAACACCTGCTTCTTTCCCTGCCATAGACTGACCAGGTGAAAGCTATGATCCCTTATCGATGTCTCTTGTTAAATCCACTTCAGTGTAGATTTTTTGTGTATGTGTTTCATTCAGCGGGTGAATGGGCAAAACAAAATATTTAAGTGTCTTTGAACAGGGTATGGTAGTAGGTACCAGACACACCGGTTTGAGTGTGTCAAGAACTGCAACACAGTTTCCCGCAGTTTCAACAGTTTCCCGTGGGTATCAAGAACGGTCCACCACCAAAAGGACATCCAGCTTTCGACACCGTGTAGAGTCCATGCTCTGACAAAGTTAGGCTTTTCTGAGGGCAGAAGGGGGTGCAACTCAATATTAGGAAGGTGTTCCTAATGTTTTGTTCACTCAGTATATATCTCACCACAGCAGGTCAAGAACAAAAGAGAAAGACACATTGAAGCTAAGACCCTTTTAGAACCATTTGACCATGTTTGGATTCAAAATCGGAGTTGTTGATCAATAACATTACAGTTGAGTTAACTTCCAATCAGATATCAGACCTACAGTATGTTATCACAACAGAAGCTCAGAGGTGTGACAGAATGGGGGATGGTGAGATAATGCATCATTCAGAATGGGGGATGGTGAGATAATGCATCATTCAGAATGGGGGATGGTGAGATAATGCATCATTAATAATGGGGGATGGTGAGATAATGCATCATTCAGAATAGGGGGATGTGGGGAGCAACACAGAGAAGGCTGAATTCCTGAGAAGACAGTAAAACCTTTGGGTTGATAAAAGAGAAGTCTGGGGTTGGGCCCGCCACTATAGTACTATCTACATCTAGGAGTTATCTCCAATAGTAAGACCTCCATAAGTTCATTCTGTCATTCTGACACACCTGAAGAACTCAACACAAAAAAGCTTGTTTTATCATTGTGCATGAAAAGTTGTTATAGAACTGTTTCGATGATAAGATAGATGTTATTTCATGCTACTGAGACTTGCATGGATGACACCAGTATTGTCAGCATTTGTTTTATTAACTGGGCTATCTGGAGTGATCAGAGAGTAGACTAAAGAAGTGAAGTAGACATACTGCCAGTGTTTTGAAGTTCTATGAAATGAGTCTGTGTAGTTGCCAGGGTTGGTGTCAATTCCATTCATTCCAATTCTCTTCAATGTTTTTCAATCAGGACCATTGGTTTACTGGAAACACCTTTCCTCTTTTGACCTCACCCTTTCCCAGTCCCCTCCCACTGCTTGACCCCATCTTCACTAGAGGCTGTTCTCCTCCTCCAAGTCTCTGACCCCTACTTTGTTTCCTTTTCTCTCCATCTCTCCTCCAACCTACCCACTCAGCCCTAACCCAGATGGTCATGCTCCTCCCACTCAGCCCTAACCCAGATGGTCATGCTCCTCCCACTCAGCCCTAACCCAGATGGTCATGCTCCTCCCACTCAGCCCTAACCCAGATGGTAATGCTCCTCCCACTCAGCCCTAACCCAGATGGTCATGCTCCTCCCACTCAGCCCTAACCCAGATGGTCATGCTCCTCCCACTCAGCCCTAACCCAGATGGCCATGCTCCTCCCACTCAGCCCTAACCCAGATGGTAATGCACCGCCCCAATCTTCTCTCTCTCTCTCCCGCTTCTCTCGCCTATTTTATCCTATCCTCTCCCATGACTCTGACTTTGCCTCCTGGACCCTACTCTACTCCCTTTCTGCACCCTAGAAAATGTAATTGATACGATTGTGATGCGTTGTTGTCTCACCTAGCTATCTTAAGATGAATGCACTATTGTAAGTCACTCTGGATAAGAGTGTCTGCTGAATTAGTCAAATTTAAAAATGTGAATTGATATGGAATTGACCCCAACCCTGATGGTTACTAACCCTTGTGATAGTGAGTGGAGGATGGTATGGCAAGTAACACTTATAATAGTTTTATTCCCCTGTATTGTACAGCATACTTATATTAAGTCATTTGTTACCCAGTACAGCCAGAAGAGGACTGGCCACTGCTCAGAGCCTGGTTCCTCTCTAGGTTTCTTCCTAGGTTCCTTCCTTCTAGGGAGTTTTTCCTAGCCACTGTGCTTCTGCATTGCTTGCTCTTTGGGGTTGTAGTCTCGGTACCTGCACCCTCAGCGGAGTCAACAAACACCGGAAGCATCCGTGTTTCAGGGAAAAGGCAGAGTGGAAGGCAAAGCCTGAAAACCGGAAGCTTCTGGTTTCTGTGGACCTAGTTTAGGCGTTTCTTTTACACCTGATACGTTAGGTTAGGGTATCTGTAAAGCACTCTGTAACAACGGCTGATGTAAAATGGGCTTTATAAAATAAATGTGATTGATGTAAATCACACCAACTGACTGGTTCTTCTAATGTTGTTCACACAGGAGACCATGTTAAGACATTCTCTACATCCAGAGAACAACAGCAGGAAGATCGCAGAGCTAAGAGGTCTCACCACTGCCCACATTGTGAGGAGATTTTCCCAATTCTATCAAAGCTAAAAAATACACCTAAAAATCCACACAGGAGAGAATCTATTTCCCTGCTCTGATTGTGGGAAAATCTGTAAAATATCAAGGGATCTGGTACTCCTGCTCTGACTGTTGGAAGAGTTTCTCTCAACATGGCCACATACAGTGGGGAAAAAAAGTATATAGTCAGCCACCAATTGTGCAAGTTCTCCCACTTAAAAAGATGAGAGAGGCCTGTAATTTTCATCATAGGTACACGTCAACTATGACAGACAAAATGAGAAAAAATAATCCAGAAAATCACATTGTAGGATTTTTTATGAATTTATTTGCAAATTATGGTGGAAAATAAGTATTTGGTCAATAACAAAAGTTTCTCAATACTTTGTTATTTACCCTTTGTTGGCAATGACACAAGTCAAACGTTTTCTGTAAGTCTTCACAAGGTTTTCACACACTGTTGCTGGTATTTTGGCCCATTACTCCATGCAGATCTCCTCTAGAGCAGTGATGTTTTGGGGCTGTCGCTGGGCAACACGGACTTTCAACTCCCTCCAAAGATTTTCTATGGGGTTGAGATCTGGAGACTGGCTAGGCCACACCAGGACCTTGAAATGCTTCTTACGAAGCCACTCCTTCGTTGCCCGGGCGGTGTGTTTGGGATCATTGTCATGCTGAAAGACCCAGCCACGTTTCATCTTCAAGGCCCTTGCTGATGGAAGGAGGTTTTCACTCAAAATCTCATGATACATGGCCCCATTCATTCTTTCCTTTACACAGATCAGTCGTCCTGGTCCCTTTGCAGAAAAACAGCCCCAAAGCATGATGTTTCCACCCCCATGCTTCACAGTAGGCATGGTGTTCTTTGGATGAAACTCAGCATTCTTTGTCCTCCAAACACGACGAGTTGAGTTTTTACCAAAGAGTTCTATTTTGGTTTCATCTGACCATATGACATTCTCCCAATCCTCTTCTGGATCATCCAAATGCACTCTAGCAAACTTCAGACGGGCCTGGACATGTACTGGCTTAAGCAGGGGGACACGTCTGGCACTGCAGGATTTGAGTCTCTGGAGGCGTAGTGTGTTACTGATGGTAGGCTTTGTTACTTTGGTCCCAGCTCTCTGCAGGTCATTCACTAGGTCCCCCCGTGTGGTTCTGGGATTTTTGCTCACCGTTCTTGTGATCATTTTGACCCCACGGGTGAGATCTTGCATGGAGCCCCAGATCGAGGGAGATTATCAGTGGTCTTGTATGTCTTCCATTTCCTAATAATTGCTCCCACAGTTGATTTCTTCAAACCAAGCTGCTTACCTATTGCAGATTCAGTCTTCCCAGCCTGGTGCAGGTCTACAATTTTGTTTCTGGTGTCCTTTGACAGCTCTTTGGTCTTGGCCATAGTGGAGTTTGGAGTGTGACTGTTTGAGGTTGTGGACAGGTGTCTTTTATACTGATAAGAAGTTCAAATAGGTGCCATTAATACAGGTAACGAGTGGAGGACAGAGGAGCCTCTTAAAGAAGAAGTTACATGTCTGTGAGAGCCAGAAATCTTGCTTGTTTGTACTTATTTTGCACCATAATTTGCAAATAAATTCATTAAAATCCTACAATGTGATTTTCTGGAGAAAAAAAAATCTCAATTTGTCTGTCATAGTTGACGTGCACCTATGATGAAAATTACAGGCCTCTCTCATCTTTTTAAGTGGGAGAACATGCACAATTGGTGGCTGACTAAATACTTTTTTCCCCCACTGTAAATGTGAGAATCCCCATCAGTTGTCTGACTAGCTAAGATTAAAATCATTCCATCACTTAATTCTCAAGAAATCGTAGCACACTCTATTGTAATCCTATTGTTTCTCACTGTGAGAGAACTGTGCAGAGGAAAGGAACTGTTATAGAATGTTAGCCTCTCTTTACTTTATTGATCAGTGTTCACCTGGTCAGTTTTGGTGTGTTTTGTTAGCTTCTATTGTAAAGATATTGAGATTACGTGAGGCTGGTTGACTGGGTGGTACTGATTCTCTCTGCAGTTTTCTGTGGGAATGAGCTAGCAGACACAACATGTATCAGATAGAGATGGTGTGATGATCAGTTTTCACCATTAGTTTGGGTGGATACTTTTTGTTTATTAAATTGTATTTTAAAACTAGATTAGTTATTTTAGTCATTAATAGTCATTAAGGCTTAATTCAAACCTGTTTAATTTATCTGCCAATGAAAAATAGTGTGTATATGAATTTGTACTAGTCAAGCTCTTCTCTTGTGTGTAATGAATTACCAAAAAACGATGTTTCAAGTGACATATTTACTGTTGTTCTGGAGCGGAACAAGACAGGAAGTTTAAATGAGCATCACAAAGCTAAATCTGACCTATTCACTAACATGTTTTGTCAGCATAAGCAGCTGTGAGACATGCTAGAGTACTGTAACATTATTGATCTACTGAATCATTGTAGTTGTTGGGTGTTATCTTTACAGTAAATATAATGGTGGTGGATAAGCCTTCAATGCAAGCTGCATGGGTTGCCTTTCAACAAGATGATCCTGACATTTTAAAGGTTAAAAAGGTGGACTTTGTGGCCTTTATCGCAATGGTGATTAACGGCACTGCCAAGGTGGAGAAAAGATCTAGGAAGATAGAAATCATTGTGGTTGCGGCAGAACGGTTCCTGGGGCTGAAAGATTTATTGGCAAAAGAGTTACATGGAATATTGGCAAAAGCCATACTACCATCTCAGGTCCTAGAGACTGAGAAGGGAGATATGGAGATTTAAAAGAAGGAAGAAATGGGAGTTTTGTTTGTTTTGGCAATGTACTATTTTTATTAGGGTGGAGTAAGTTAGTATCACTATTAAGTATGGATGCATTTTTTATTTAATTTATTTTGTGGTTTCAAACCGTCCAGTTGGTGGCGGCAATACAACTTTTGCAAGTAGTCTGCCATAAAACCCACAGAAGAAGAAGAAGATGGCGCTGTTGCATTGTGGTAGTTGGGGAACAGGAACTTCCGGGGAGGCGCGCAACATTCTTCAGAACAAAGAAAACGACAGGACTGTGCTTTCCGTTTCTCTTTATTACTACAGGTATGTAATAGCACGTTTAAACTGTCTAATATCGAAATAACGTCATAACATGTTAGATAACAAATCAGTCAAGGTATTATCACGTTTGGGAAAGGTTTTGTGTTATGTTTGTGTCAATCCGAGTGATTGAAGAACGTGATAAAAAATATTTTACAATCACACGGCGCGGGGTCCATTACACGTTTTCATTTGTGAGGCTTTCCAGGTTCGTATATAGGTCAGTGCGTTTCGCCTGGGCATGTTCAGTACAAAAACGTTTTGGAAAGTTGCAGATAGAAATGCCCTGAATAGAAGTGACATTACATTTACATTTACATTTTAGTCATTTAGCAGACGCTCTTATCCAGAGCGACTTACAGGAGCAATTAGGGTTAAGTGCCTTGCTCAAGGGCACATTTACGTCATTTAGCAGACGCTCTAGACCAGAGCGACTCACAAATTGATGCATTCACCCTATAGCCAGTGGGATAACAACTTTACAATTTTTTTTTTGGGAAGGACATGATTCGTTAGAATCAGAGGCATGTTTGTTCTACATAATACATTTGTATCTGATCGTGGCCAACGTCTCCGTCCTCCTGCTGGACGCAGCCCTGGTACCCGCTTGTCCCTATGTATGTGAAGCTAGTCATAATAATGATTAGCCACAATAGTGGAATTTGCGGTTCGCCCTCAAAATAAAAGGCCCTCATTGAAAGTGATGCAAACTGATACAAAATATTGGAATCATGTCAAATGTTGTTACTTAATTTAAAATGAATTACAAAAACTAATAATTTTGAAGAAGAAAAAACAGGGGGGGAAAACGGTTGAAATCCCACTGTGGAGGTATTAGACCACATAATTGCATTGGGGGCATTCTTATATGCACTTATGAAACGGGTTGGATTGTGCTCCCATGGAACGGGTGACACCCACAGAAAACAATTCTCAAGAGTTTATGCAAATATTAGCATGTTAGCTGTTATTGCAGGACTTTGACTGTGAAAAATCACCTTCCCAGTCAGTCTATTGCAGGGGTACTCCAGTACTATTTGAGAAGGTCCGATCACACAAATTTCCTAGGTGGCAAAGGTCCGGATGGATATTGCCATTTATTGGCGTAGTAACAAACCCCCAACTTGTGACCCCAAACTGTTCACAACCCTCTTGTTGGCGGAGAGAACATTTAGCAGTTTTAAAGCTAATATCCCGTAATTCTACACTTTTGACAGGGCTGAAATTTTTAGTTGTTGCTCTTTTTTAACCAATTCTACATGTTTCCATGTATTATGTGTGTTTATATGATACCAGGGGTTGAAGCCCAACCAAAACAGTATTATTATATACTTTTTTGTGACCCGTGGTCCATATCGACCCGTTCTTGGTCCTTACCGCGTTACGGCAGTTGAGTATGCTGTTTCTTTAGTTTGTATTGGACATTCATATTGCACTGTACAGCCCTACCTATGTATTGTTCAGCCTACTCAGTGACACCCACAGAACACAACTATGTAGAGTTTACACAAATATTAGCGTCTTCACTCTATTGCAGGACTCTGAAACCACTGTTGTCCGGGAGTTTAACCCTGTCAGCTAAATTGTCATGATAATCAGTGGTTTCAAGTTTGTCTCTGTACATTTTTGACGAGATGATCATAACAAAAAATTAAATACTTCTACATTTCCCGCTGTGCAAATGCATTGTTTCTCATTGCAAATAGGCTCAGGATAACTCCTGATAAAGTTGGGTAGCTGATAGGCCTTTTCAGAGCTTAAATAGACAAAATGATTAGTCACAGGGCTCCCGAGTGGCGCAGCGGTCTAAGACACTGCATCTGTCACTACAGACCCTGGTTGGATTCCAGGCTGTATCACAATCCGGCCGTGATTGGGAGACGCATAGGGCGGTGCAAAATTTGCCTAGCGTCGGCCGGGGTAAGCATAATTGTAAATAAGAATTTGTTCTTAACTGACTTGGCCCAACCATTGGGTCAAACATTAGACCAGACCAAATCTGAACCAATCACTCAGACATTAGGCAGGTTTCCATTGACCCAGCTGCATTCGACAAAAGCAATGTTGCTAAAATAATCTTTGCGATGTGTGTAATGGAGACGGCAGATATAGGAGAAATGTTCTAAAGCTCGAAAACATTTTTAATCGTTGGACGGTGGATTTTTCTTTTGTCAAAGTTTCTTTATTCTGACAAGTGAGGATTGAAACAGTGTTTTTAAAATAAATGATTGCCAAATCATTTTGACGGTACAGGGTGAGTCATTACGTCCAGCAGTTTTTATCGACACAGGATAGTTACATGGAAACACACCCTAGATGGCAATTGTCGTATCTATTTTCTATGCAAACTTTTTCTTCATGTCGAGAAACAAAGCACTGGACAAGTTATTGGAAACATAGCTACTGTTTCACAAGATTGGAAAGTACATTACAGCAGAGTACAGGAAAGAGAAGTTTAGTTCAGTACAGTACAACAGTACAGAGTATAGTACAGTATAACGTACTGTATTGTATTCTACTTTAATGTACTATGTTCGGGCTGGGCTATATGGACTAAATCATACAGCTGTATCTTGAGTTTTTTCAAACGTATGGGTGATTCAATATTTCTTAATTTTGTTTTTCTCTAAGTAAGTGTTGTACAATTAAAGGTCAAATACACTGCATTTCAAACAGTCAGCTATAATCTAATGAATTCAGGGCTTGTGAAGTTATACCTATGAATAAATACAATTGTTTTTTGATTGAAATAATACAGTGAAGACAACGTTATTCAGGAAAATATGACATAGTGCTGCCTAAAACAAACTGCAACCTTGTACTAAATGGTTTTTCAGTCATTTATGTGAATTTCTGAAATCTACTATAGGTTAAGTGCACTTACGTTGTTTAATTTAAAGTGTGCAATTTGTGTCTAATGTGAAATTAATAAATGGTTTGTTGTCAATGCTTAGCTATCTGATCAAATATATTTTTAGAGAAAGTGCCAGAACTGTCAAGACAATAACTTTTGTGTCTGTTTCTCATTGTTACTACAGGACGACTAGAATTAAATCTGAGGCCGGTAACATCAACAGTGAGGACAAACCCAGCGAGCCTCTCTCCTTCCACATTGAGTCCAAACCTACAGTCAGTGTGTCCTGATTGTGACAGTGGAGCCCAGTTTGCTAAGCAGGATCCAGAGATGGCATCAGTAAAGCTGGAAGACTGCAGTCAAACACTGGAGCTGAATGTCAACATTAAAGATGAAGAAGAGGAGGAGAAGATTGGGAAATCTGTTTCTCATGGTAAGAGCAGGTTCTATCTAACTAAATTTGTGTTGTTCGTTCCAACTTCCCACTGTGCATGAAAAGTTGCAGTAGAACTGTTTCTTGATGAACTGTTTCAATAAGATGGTATGTTATTCCATGCTACTCAGACTTGCATGGTTTGATACCAATTTTGTCAGCATTTGTTTTATTCACTGGGCTATCTGGAGTGATCAGAGTGTAGACTAAAGAAGTGAAGTAGACAAACTGCCAGTGTTTTAAAGTTCTAGGAAATGAGTCTGTGTAGTGTCTAACCCCTGTTATAGTGAGTGGAGGATGTAGCTCAGTTGGTAGAGCATGCTGCTTGCAACGCCAGGGTTGTGGGTTCGTTTCCCACGGGGGGCCAGTATGAAAATGAGTGTCTGCTAAATGACTAAAATGTAAATATATAATTATCATGACTGATGAGCATACACTCAATTAGTATTTGGTAGCATTGCCTTTAAATTGTTTAACTTGGATCAAACATTTCGGATAGCCTTCCACAAGCTTCCCACAATAAGTTGGGTGAATTTTGGCCCATTCCTACATTTACATTTATGTCATTTAGCAGACGCTCTTATCCAGAGCGACTTACAAATTGGTGCATTCATCCTATAGCCAGTGGGATAACCACTTTACAATTGTTTTTTTGTTTTTTTTTGGGGGGGGGTAGAAGGATTACTTATCCTATCCCAGGTATTCCTTAAAGAGGTGGGGTTTCAAATATCTCCGGAAGGTGGTGAGTGACTCCGCTGTCCTGGCGTCGTGAGGGAGCTTGTTCCACCATTGGGGTGCCAGAGCAGCGAACAGTTTTGACTGGGCTGAGCGGGAACTATGCTTCCGCAGAGGAAGGGGAGCCAGCAGGCCAGAGGTGGATGAACGCAATGCCCTCGTTTGGGTGTAGGGACTGATCAGAGCCTGAAGGTACGGAGGTGCCGTTCCCCTCACAGCTCCATAGGCAAGCACCATGGTCTTGTAACAGATGCGAGCTTCAACTGGAAGCCAGTGGAGTGTGCGAGAGGAGCGGGGGTGACGTGAGAGAACTTGGGAAGGTTGAACACCAGACGGGCTGCGGCATTCTGGATGAGTTGTAGGGGTTTAATGGCACAGGCAGGGAGCCCAGCCAACAGCGAGTTGCAGTAATCAGACGGGAGATGACAAGTGCCTGGATTAGGACCTAGTGCCGCTTCCTGTGTAAGGCAGGGTCGTACTCTCGAATGTTGTAGAGCATGAACCTGCAGGATCGGGTCACCGCCTTGATGTTAGCGGAGAACGACAGGGTGTTGTCCAGGGTCACGCCAAGGCTCTTCGCACTCTGGGAGGAGGACACAACGGAGTTGTCAACCGTGATGGCGAGATCATGGAACGGGCAGTCCTTCCCCGGGAGGAAGAGCAGCTCCCGTCTTGCCAGGGAGTTCAGCTTGAGGTGGTGATCCGTCATCCATACTGACATCTGCCAGACATGCAGAGATGCAATTCGCCACCTGGTTATCAGAAGGGGAAAGGAGAAGGATTAGTTGTGTATCGTCAGCGTAGCAATGATAGGAGAGGCCATGTGAGGATATGACAGAGCCAAGTGACTTGGTGTATAGGGAGAATAGGAGAGGGCCTAGAACTGAGCCCTGGGGGACACCAGTGGTGAGAGCACGTGGTGCGGAGACAGCTTCCGCCACGCCACTTGGTAGGGACGACCGGTCAGGTAGGACGAATCCAGGAGTGAGCCGCGCCGGAGATGCCCAGCTCGGAGAGGGTGGAGAGGGAGGATCTGATGGTTCACAGTATCAAAGGCAGCAGACAGGTATAGAAGGACAAGAGCAGAGGAGAGAGAGTTAGCTTTAGCAGTGCGGAGAGCCTCCGTGACACAGAAGAGCAGTCTCAGTTGAATGACCAGTCCTGAAACCTGACTGGTTTGGATCAAGAAGGTCATTCTGAGAGAGATAGCAAGAGAGTTGGCTAAAGACGGCACACTCAATAGTTTTGGAAAGAAAAGAAAGAAGGGATACTGGTCTGTAGTTGTTGACATCAGTGGGATCGAGTGTTGGTTTTTTTTTTTTTTTTGCAACTCTCGCTCTCTTGAAGACGGAAGGGACATAGCCAGCGGTCAAGGATGAGTTGATCAGCGAGGTGAGGTAGGGGAGAAGGTCACCGGAGATGGTCTGGAGAAGAGAGGAGGGGATGGGGTCAAGCGGGCAGGTTGTTGGGCGGCCTGCAGTCACAAGTCGCAAGATTTTATCTGGAGAGAGAGGGGAGAAAGAAGTCAAAGCATAGGGTAGGGCAGTGTGAGCAGGACCAGCAGTGTCATTAGACTTAACAACGAGGATCGGATGTCGTCAACCTTCTTTTCAAAGTTGTTGACGAAGTCATCCACAGAGAGGGGGGATTCAGCAGGGAGGAGAATGTGGCAAAGAGCTTCCTAGGGTTAGAGGCAGATGCTTGGAATTTAGAGTGGTAGAAAGTGGCCTTGGCAGCAGAAACAGATGAAGAAAATGTAGAGAGGAGGGAGGAAAAGATGCCAGGTCGGCAGGAGTTTAGTTTTCTTCCCTTTCCGCTCAGCTGCCCGGAGCTCTGTTCTGTGAGCTCGCAATGAGTCATCAAGCCACGGAGCTGGAGGGGAGGACCGAGCCGGCCGGGAGGGTAGGGGACACAGAGAGTCAAAGGATGCAGAAAGGGAGGAGAGGAGGGTTGAGGAGGCAGAATCAGGAGATTGGAGGGAGAAGGATTGAGCAGAGGGAAGAGATGATAGGATGGAAGAGGAGAGAGTAGTGGGAGAGAGAGAGCGAAGGTTGCGGCGGCGCATTACCATCGGTGTAAGGGGCAGAGTGAGTAGTGTTGGAGGAGAGCGAGAGAGAAAAGGATACAAAAGTAGTGGTCGGAGACATGGAGGGGAGTTTCAGTGAGATTAGTGGAAGAGCAGCATCTAGTAAAGATGAGGTCAAGCGTATTGCCTGCCTTGTGAGTAGGGGGACGGTGAGAGGTGAGGTCAAAGAGGAGAGGAGTGGAAAGAAGGAGGCAGAGAGAAATGAGTCAAATGTAGACGTAGGGAGGTTGAAATCCCCCAAAACTGTGAGGGTGAGCCATCCTCAGGAAAGGAACTTATCAAGGCGTCAAGCTCATTGATGAACTCTCCAAGGGAACCTGGAGGCGATAGATGACAAGGATATTAAGCTAAAATGGGCTAGTGACTGTGACAGCATGGAATTCAAATGAGGAGATAGACAGATGGGTTAGGGGAAAAATTGAGAATGACCACTTAGGAGAGATGAGGATTCCTGTGCCACCACCCCTCTGACCAGATGCTCTCGGGGTATGCGAGAACACATGGTCAGACGAGGAGAGAGCAGTAGGAGTAGCAGTGTTTTCAGTGGTAATCCATGTTTCCGTCAGCGCCAGGAAGTCGAGGGACTGGAGGGTAGCATAGGCTGGGATGAAGTCAGCCTTGTTGGCAGCAGAACGGCAGTTCCAGAGGCTGCCTGAGACCTGGAACTCCAGGTGTGTGGTGCGTGCAGGGACCACCAGGTTGGAGAGGCAGCAGCCACGCGGTGTGAGGCGTTTGTGTAGCCTGTGCGGAGAGGAGAGAACAGGGATAGGCAGAGGCATAGTTGACAGGCTGTAGCAAATGGCTACAATAATGCAGAGGAGATCGGAATGAAATGAACTAAACATCTGGGAAAGGAGAGAGCGGGCCTCCCTCACCACAAACTCCCAAATATAACTCTCCCAACTTCCACCTCAGAAACTATAATTGTTTCACTGAAACACCCGAATAAAACTCTCCCCAACTTCCACTTTAGAAATTAGGAATTGTTGTAAACTACAGCGGTTCAATGTTTCAAGGAATAGACTCAACTTACTTTATTCAGCTAGCTAATTATGACGCCATAGCTAACTAGCATGCTAGCATCCAATAACACACGGTTTAGCACCAATACTTGGTTACAACAAACTACCAATAGTATGTTAACACACTAAACAGATAATTCGTGTCCGTGTCTAGTTCCTTTCATAACACAGCAATAATTAACGTTGGCTAGCTAGGCACAAAGATATTGTATTTAGCTGCTACAGTACTGCTAGCTAGCAATGGCTGCTGTGTTGACTTTGTTTGAAAAATGGCATCGCTGCGACGGAATGTAGCTGGCTAAAATTATATTGTATTTAGTTGCTATAGTACTGCTAGCTGGTAGCGTTGGCTAGCTAGGAATGGCTGCGGTGATGACTTTGTTTGAAATTATGCCGTCGCTGCGAACGAATGTAGCTGGCTAAAATGATATTGTATTCAGTAGCTACAGTACTGCTAGCTAGCAATGGCTGCGGTGTTGACTTTGTTTGAGAAACGGCGTCGCTGAACGAGTGTAGCTGGCTAGCTAACCTCGATAGTTACTCTATACTACACCTTTATCTTTGATACAAATACAACTTGTAGCTAGCCAACATTACACACTAATCAAATCGTTCCATTGTAATGTAATGTGTCATATTACCTCGGAGCGAAGTACAGCATGACTACTCACCTCGCCTACCGG